>NW_015386493.1:581125-623779 GCF_001527695.2 Protobothrops mucrosquamatus | reverse complement strand
ATCTGTGAAAAGGTTGAAAATCCCTGATTTAGTCCAACCCCCTGCTCAGGCAGGACACCTATACCATTTCAGACAAATGGCTGTCCAGTCTCTTCTTAAAAACTTCCAGTGTTGGAACATTCACAGCTTCTGGAGGCAGGTTGTTCCACTGATTAATTGTTCTAACTGTCAAGAAATTTCTCCTTAGTTCTAGGTTGCTTCTCTCTTTGGTTAGTTTCCATCCGTTTCTTCTTGTCCTGCCTTCAGGCGCTTTGGAGAATAGCTTGACTCCCTCTTCTTTGTGGCAACCCCTGAGATATTGGAAGACTGCTATCCTGTCCCCCCTCGTCCTTCTCTTCATTAAACTAGACATACCCATTTCCAGCAACCGTTCCTTATATGTTTTAGCCTCCAGTCCCCTAATCATCTTTGTTGCTCTTCTCTGTACTCTTTCTAGAGTCTCAACATCTTTTTTACCTTGTGGTGACCAAAACTGGATGCAGTATTCCAAGTGTGGCCTTACCAAGGCATTGTCAAGTGGTATTACACTTTACGTGATCTTGATGCAGTATTCCAAGTGTGGCCTTACCAAGGCATTGTCAAGTGGTATTACACTTTACGTGATCTTGATTCTATCCCTCTGTTAATGCAGCGTAGCACTGTGTTGGCTTTTTTGGCAGCTGTAGTACACTGCTGGCTCATATTTAAGTGATTGTCCACTAGAACTCTGAGATCCCTCTCACAGTTACTACTATTGAGCAAGGTACTACCTATACTATACCTGTGCATTTGGTTTTTCTTGCCTAAATGTAGAACCTTACTTTTTTCATCATTCAAGTTCATTTTGTTAGATAGCACCCAGTATTCAAGTCTGTCAAGATCCTCCTATATCGACTTAAGCCTATCTTTTGGAGTGTTGGCTATTCCTGCGAGCTTGGTGTCATCTGCAAATTTGATGAGTTCCCCATCTATCTCCTCATCCAAATCATTGATGAAGATGTTGAAGAGCATTGGGCCTAGAACAGCCCTGGGGCACCCCACTACACACTTCCCTCCATGTAGATGCAGTTCTATTGAGGACCTTTCTTCTTTTCTGAAATGGTATGTTATTTCTTTTGATCTCAGCAGTGTGACTTTGATAGCCTCTGAATAGCAAGGAGGAGGCTTGGAGCACTAGCATAACAAGTTGCTTCTGCAAGCATGCCTAGCTTTTCTTGCTGCTGAGATCTTAAATTCCAATTTAAAGGAATTTAATTAGAGGTCCTTTGTCTAAAATTGTAGATAGGTACTGCCAATCAGAGGAGATTGTAGTAGAGAACCGGAAGTTTAGAATTTTGGCTTCTATCAGCACAGCCAATATCAATGGGTTGCAGTAATTGTAATGGAAAACAGCTGAATTTTCCCAAAGTTGTGTCATCCTGCCATAGTGCTGCCTGACCATGCCAGTTCTCATGAAAAATATTTATCCATTTTGCTTGTGCCAGATTCCTTGTAAATATAGAAAAGAAACTTTGCACATTTTTTGCATGTCATATTTGATTTTTCCCAATGGTACTTTATATTTTTTTTAAATAATCCACAAATTATTCAGTTTCTTGAATAGATGAGCTTCTATGCCCGGATTGGTAATTGGTGAAAATTTTGGTAAGATGACATTTGTCAATGATGGATGACTATCATATAGTAGTAATAAATGTGTTCCCATAGTGTAATGCTATGCAATGCTAAAGGTAGCAGTTTAAACTGTTTAAACTGAAATAATAAGGGAACATTGATTGATATTAAGCATTTTTACAAGCCTAATATTTAATTATTAAATTTTCAACAGTTTGTGCACAATCTGTGAAAAGGTTGAAAAGCCCTATGTTAGGGTATAAGATCTGAGTTACAAAAATCAAGATGACTACTAGGTGGCAGCAAAGAACTCAACATCTTGAGATTTTGCTTCCATCTAGTGGCCACTTAAATTTCTGTAGTCCAGATCTGGTAGCTCTAGTCTAGGATTTAGCTTATTTCTGTGATTTGGGAGCAGTTGTTGTAATGAAGCAACAACTTAATGCTAGAATCATTAACTACAGATTCATTAAAATGTACTTTTATTTTTAGAATGGCTGAAACTGGAACATCAAAGGTATATGCATAAAATAGTCCTTATCTTATGACCACATTTGGGACTAGAACATCTGTTGCTAAATTATGTATTGTTAAGTGAGTCACGTCTGATTTTATGTCGTTTTGCTGCAGTTTTTAAGTGAATCATGCAGTCGTTAAGTAAATCCAGCTTTCCCCATTGACTTTGCTTATTGAAGGACCCCTTTGAACATCACAAATGGTGACTGTGTGACTCCAGGACATTGCAAACATCATCCATACATGCCAAGTGTCCAAATTTTGATCACGAGACCACGGGATTGCTGTGACGATCATAAGTCATAAGTGTTCATCAGTGGTCATAAGTCACTTTTTTCAGCACCATTATAACTTTGAACAGTCATAAAAAATGGTCATACCTGTAGAGGTCTTCCTTTTGAGTCAGGACTCTTTAAACTGAGCTTTTTAATTTAATTTTTTAGTTATATTGATCATTATTAAGGGTTTTAAAAATTTATTCAGCCAAAATGCTCCCGCAGTTTTTAGTATTTTTAGTTCTGTCTTTTTCCCCCCTTTAATAATCTTGGCACAGCTTAAAACAAAGCATTGGCCTCTAGCCACCCATCATTTTTAGTTTTTAAGGATACGTGCTTTCTAAAATTTCCCAACCACCAGTTTTTTTGTAAGGTGCAGAATTCCTGAAAACCATAGTGAGGTACTTGGTCGTTCCGGGTGTCCCTGTTCATTTCTAAAGAGCAGACAAACCTTTTCCTTGGCTGGCAAATATATATTGGAGTATAGCCAAGGCTCTTAAGCGGCAACATTGACATCCTTTGGTGAATTACTGCTGCGATTTACCAGACATTCAGTAAAACTAATTAATTTGAAAGCTACCCTAAAATTGCAAATGGTTCTGGCAAAGAGAACTGGTGATGAAAATGGCTGAGCAAACAGTACTTGAGTATGGTCTAAAGTAGATTGTCGGCCTTTGGTTTCTTGCAGGATGTCTATTCTCAATAGATAATCTTGCATAAACAATTCCAGTCTTCAGACACTGCTAAACTCCACCTGGGCCTAAGGAGGCTCATAATTGTTTTGGATCTCCATTTCACTGAGCTGAGACTGCTTATACAGTATTTAAAACAGTAGCATGCAGAAAAAAGGGAGACGTTAACTCTGGGCATTCAGCCACAGTAAACGGGATGGGAGCTCTTTTGTGTTTGAATCTGAGTTGCAATAAAATAAATACTGTCACAAATGAGGCATAAGATGAAGCCTGCTGGTTCTGTCTCATTGAGAAATACATAGGCTAGCTTTTCAATGTAATAAATAAAATGCGTTGGTTATGGGTGAAATACTCCTGTGCAGCATGCTAGGATGCTTTTAACAATATAAATTGTGCACTTGACCTTGGAAAAGTCTGCAGTTAAAATACTTGGCTATCCTAACCCTAATGAATATTGGGGAAGGTAATATGAAAAATCCCACTAAGTATTTTAGTCATTTGCCAAGAAATATTGGCTCTGAACGCTTCAGTTCCTTCCCCTTCTTTAATTCAGCCTTCGGCAACATGGAGGAATTCACCAGAAGGTAAAGATTGGCATGGATTACAGAGTCTCACTTTTTATAAGACAGCCAACATAGATGGCATAGAGTACCATAACGAAAAAAGCATCTGCTTCCTGCTGTTGGCTCTCAAAACTAAATTTGTGTTCTGTCAGTACAAATTTGCAGGATAGCAGTGATCTACACTAAACGCTGTATTGGGGAGAGATGGGAAGCAACATCTTGCTCATATTTCTGTCCCTCCCCACATTGTCTCATGCTTGTTTCCAAAGCAGCAATAAAGCATTTTGGATGTTGAATTAGCAGTTCAGGACAGACAAAGGAAAGTTATTTTATCCAAGGCATAATTAATTTCCAGGCTACAAGATTTAATGGTAATCACTAGTTTAGGTACTTTTAAAAGGATGGGACTCCTGGAGAATAGATCTAGTGACAGCCACTAATCACAATGGCTATAAAATATTCCATTTCAAGGAAGTATCATGCCTTTGAAATCGAGGACAATTCTTCCCATATTTATGTGGATATAGCCATCCTCCCCGCCCAGGCAGGAGCTATCAGCTGGCTTGGAAAAGTATGCAGTATTATAAGGTGAAGTAATTTCCTGTCCCCCAAATAACAGCTTCGTGATATCTTAATGGTTGGAATGTTGACAGATTGAGGGAGGAGAGGAAACCCTGGCAAATGGATGGGAAGTAGATAAAAAGGGAACAGGGAGGAGGGTTGGAGACATAAAGTGATTTTTAAAATGTGAAGAGAATACCAACTCTTTGTAGTGAGAAGAATGGTAGCTCTAATGTCATTTGTATGGGAAACTTTCCTTCAGATTCTATGATTTTTCTTATCCATTAAGGAAAACTGTGTTTTGGAGCAGAATCAGACTTGTGATCTAACATAACAAGTTTTTTTTTTTTTATCAAAATTAAAGAACATATTTTGAGGAAAGCAGCAGTTCTAAAAAGAAATATCTTTCTTGTTACTTGTGCATGCAAACCAGGGCTAAAATCCTAATTTTCCAGAACTGCATTATTTTTAATTGTCATGACTAACTACTTCCTTTTTTTTTCCTCACCCAGAAAGACAGATTTCTAAAGGTCAACAGTGTAGAGATGGAAAGGTATTATTTCCATAAAATGTATAAGCCAGCTAAGTTGTTCATTACATCTTTAAATATATATATATTTAAAATTAAAGCTCATGTTGAGGAGAAATCTACAAAGTTTCTTCCTTTGTATTGTTGAAAGTGTGGAGTGAAATTCCGATCATCCAAACTACCTTAGTAAAGTTCCGTGACTGAGAATGCTACATCTTATCTGTTTAATAGCTCAAATACAGGTCATCCTAGAGCAGGGGTAGGCAACCTTGGTTCTTTTATGACTCGTGGACTTCAACTCCCAGAATTCCTGAGCCAGCCATGCTGGCTCAGGAATTCTGGGAGTTGAAGTCCACGAGTCATAAAAGAGCCAAGGTTGTCTACCCCTGTCCTAGAGATACGGCAGGCTACTTAATGTTTAAAGTTACAACAGACACCCCAAAACTACATGTGACCCTGTTTCAAAGTTATGATGTCTGCAGCAACCCCATGGTCATTTGCCCTTGCAGCTGACGACAGGGATGTTGCAGCACCCCCTATTCTCTTTTTTCCCCTTCCCACCCGCTTGGGCCTGTCCCGTGCTTCCTGGAAGCAGCCAACATTTTCAATGCCTTGCAGAAAATGGCAACTGCTTTCAAAGCTTTCTGCCATATCAGCTGGCCATTGGGAGACTGCAAACCTCTCCTGCTTCCTGCTAGGCCAGGGGTGTCAAACTGCCGGCCCGCGGGCCAGTTTCGTCATACCAGAGCCGCGCCCACCCCATTGCCGGCAATGGCAAAAAAGCTCCGATACATTGCGCGACGTCACGTGACGTCGCGAGTTTGACATGTCTGTGCTAGGCTTTGGGAAACCCGGTTCTGCATACTAAGGTGGCAGCTTCAGGATGAGCTTCCCAAAACCTTCCCCTTGCTTAACCCACTTTGTCCCCCAGAAAGCCACATTAATCTTCAATAAAGAAAACCAAAAAAAAGGTGGGAGGGACAGATTTGTTGATCTTTCTCCCCCCCCCCCAATTAGGTGCTAAAACTAAACTCCCCACCTCTGCCCTCCAATCTCCATCCCCTTTAACAACAGTAACTTGCAGCTAAATTACGGCATGCCTGGAAAGAGGGTGACAAAATCTGTAAGTTACTTTGATTCCAGGCTGAAGAGTAGAGAGGAAAGGGAAGAAGCAAGCAAAGAAAATCTTTCTGCAGCTTTTGGGGTTGAGGAGCTGAAGAAAAAAAAATACTCAGGTCAAAAAGTTTAGCTTTTTCTGTTTGTCTGACTGCATTTAGTACTTTGCAAGAAGCCATCTTCTGTCCCATTTGCTGTACATGCCATGCTCCAGCTGGCTAAAAGTTTTGAGCTGAATTTTTTTCTTCAGAAAGATTTTCTTTGCTTGCTTGGTCCCTTACTCTTCAGCCTGGAGCCAAGGTAAAAGGTTTTTAAAAAAAAAAAAAAAAAAAAAAAGAATAGAGATTGGAGGGCAGAGGCAGAGAGTTTAGTTTTGACATCTAATGGCGGTGGGGGGGGGGGAGAGATCAACAAGTCTGTCCCTCACAGCTTTTTTCATTTTCTTCATTGAAGAAACCTGGCTTTCTGGGGGAGGGAGGAGTTAAAGCAAGGTAAACTTTTGGGAAGCTTGTGCTGATGCTGCCACCTTGTCATGCAGGGCCTGGTTTCCCAAAGCCTAGCAAGAGCTAGGAGAGGTTTGCAGTCTCCTGACAGTCAGCTGATCAGTTGCCAGCTAAATGGGGCAGAAAGCTCTAAAAGTCAAGGGAACTAGTCCCTTTTTTTTTTTTTGCTCCAGAAAGGCAGGGGTACCTTTGCAAGAGGGAGGGCTGTAGGAGAACCAGGAGAGGCAGGGTCACCCATCACTCTCCTTGTTTCTCACTGGCAAGACCATAGCTATGGGGTAAGTGCATGTGGGAGCCACTCAAGGGACAGAAGCAGAGCCTGGGGCATCTTGGTGGCGGTGGGGAGGCCTTGGGACACCTGAGGCAGATGGATTTGTGCTTGCACTGGGCTTAACAGGAACTCCCCCCATCCCTGAGGCAATCCCTGCTCCACTTAACGACCCCATGTTTATTTAACAAATGCACCGCGAAGAACAGGGATGACTGGTGGTTACTTGAGAGGCAGTTCATTTAAAATTTGTCCTGACCCGCGGCCCTAGTGAGCAGGCTCCATTATGGTCATACGGCAGTTCATTTAGTGACTGTTCAGTTACAACGGCACCGAAAAAGTGACTTGACACTTAGGAGCGCTGCAGCATCCCCACGATGTGATTTACATTTGGATGCTTTGACAACTAGTTCATATTTATGACGGTTGCAGTGTCCCGGGGTCACGTGGTCCCCTTGTGTGATCTACAAGCAAAGTTATCGGGAAAGCCAGATTCACTTAGCAACTGTGTTACTAACTTAACAGCTGCAGTGATTAACTTAAGAAACCTGGCAAGAAAAATCATAAAATGAGGCAAAACTCACTTAACAAATGCCTCAATTAGCAACAGAAATTTGGGGCTGAATTGTGGTCGTACGTCGAGGACAACCTGTATACGCTCAACTTGTAAAATATTATTCTAATATAGGTTTTAGTGGACATTGTGTATTAAAATAACTTTATCAGAAAATAACAATCACATATATTTTCTTAAGTGGGAGATAAATAAGTGTGTTTCTTTTTTCATGAAGAATATATTTTTCAAGCCTTTTGACCAGGGATTCAGTTCATATGTTGCCTCCCCACTTATTTTTTTTTAAAACTCAGAGGATGTTTATTTCTTCTTTCCTTCCTTCTATTTAATTTTCTCCTTACAAATCTGTTTTTGAATTGCTTTATTTATGCTCCTCTGTAGCCTTCAGTTGACTGAGAAAATGAAAAGTGGCATATTAAAAATGGATTGTAAACTGACTGCTAACATTCTGTAAAAAGCTTACTTTTTGCCTGTCTTGGCCACTGAAACATAAACCTTATCTAGAAGTGATTTTTTGATGTGTTGTTTTGAAGAAATAAAAGTGCATTTTGCCTGCTAGCTGAGCACAGTTGAATGCTTTAACTTCATCCATGTGGGTGGGTGTGGGTGGGTTTATAAGCCAAGTAACCCCACTCTAAGTGTCAAAATGATCTTCAATTTTTAATGTTTTATAACCTAATTAAGTGCCTGGCAAAGCCTTTATCCCTCCAAAACTTTGAACATACATTGATTGATGGGCCTCCCTGCTGGCAATATTGTACCCTTTGTGTAAATAATATTGGCCTTATCTTAGCAGGATGTGGATTCTCTATCATAGCCTCCATATATATAAGGAGATAAGGGAGATCCCATGAATTATAGGTCTAAAAGCCTTATCAATATAGTAGTGGCCAAGATATGTGTGAAACATTCCCTGAGTAGGATTGAGGACTAGGTGGTGGAGAAAAATCTTAGTTGAACAACAGACCATGTTCAGATCTGAGAGCTCCATAAATGTTTTATTCTATACTATCTTATAGTGAAATTTGACACTGAAGTTAAGCAATTGATGGTGTCCTTTATAGATCCTAGTGTGGCATTTGAGTTTATAAATAAAAATACTTTATGGAAGAAACAGGCTGTATTATATATGTAACCTATACTTGGTTACAGCCATTTACAGAAATACTAGCATATCTACCCATGGAGGTGCTAGACCAAAGTGCCCCTTGACTCCAATGCTATTCAGTCTCTAGGCCAGTGATATTCCATCAATGATATTGCATATACCAAAGATTTCTAATAAATGTATTAGTTATATTTATATATATGGAGACAACCTGATTTTAATGTCACATTCCCAATTTGGCCCGTGAAGACTGCTTGTAACAATTAGGTTTGCTTCAAATTCCTTGAATATCAACAAAGCCAATCTAAAGTGAAGGTATTCAGTAAGACTTATAATAAATATAATTGGCACCTGGCTAGGTGCCTTTGTTAAGTGAATCCTGCATGAGCACATGAGTCCATGGTAATGGGAATCTGCACTTGCAATCTCCCGCTGGCTTCTCCATTGACTTTGTTTGTTGGAAGCCAGAAGTGAAGGTTGCAATTGGTGATCATGCAGTCATGAGATGTTGCAACTGTCATAATCATGAGCCATTGCCAAGAGCCTGACTCATCATCCACTTGACCACGAAGATGTTATGATAACCCTAATTATGAGGAGTGGTGGTAAGTCCCCCTCATTCAGAGGCATTGTAACTTTGAATGGTTGTTCAGTGAGGACTACCTCTACTTAAACTATGAAGTGGGAATTATCCAGGTATCTTGATCCCTTACAAGGAAAAAAATAGCCCCATTGTTGATGTTCAGTGCAGAATTGTGAGATCTAGCAAAGGCCTCTGCTTGAAGAGTTTTTTTAAAGAGGATCTTGGGATTTGATAAGAATATGCCAATCCCCATAGCAAGAGCTGAGAGAAATCTTTATCCCATACTAAACTAGCCAATAAAGTGTTTAACTATTGATGGAAGGCTCTCCTAGTAGGCCCTGGTAGCCACATAACTGTGACTCAGCCTACCACATGGATGAACAAATCTGTTAATATTATTTTGCAGCTCAAGCTGTCAACCAAATATTTATTTTCAGACACTAGATCAAGGATAGTAGAAAAATACCTAACAATAGGTTTGACATAGTGTCATATAACAATTCTTGTCAGAGCAAGATTTGTGTTGCTGGAGTCCAAGCTAAAATACAGGCAATTCCATTTCATGCTATACTATGAGAGAAAGTATATATGTGGAGGTCCAGATGTAGAAGTCAGTGTATGTCTTACTTGAGTGCCAGCTATATGCTCCAACAATGCTCGGTATTTAGAAACTTCATTGAAAGAACAGTCCACTGCAACTTCAACAGCAGATTGTCTTACTTCCTTCTGGGTGCTAGCAATAGCAATAGCACTTAGACTTATATACTGCTTCACAGTGCTTTACAGCCCTCTCTAAGCAGTTTACAGAGTCAGCATGTTGTCCCCAACAATCTGGGTCCTCATTTTACTGACCTCGGAAGAGTGGAAGGCTGAGTCAACCTTGAGCCGGTGAGAATCAACCTGCCAAACTCCTGGCAGCCGGCAGTCAGCAGAAGTAGCTTGCAATACTGCATTCTAACCATAGCACCACCACAACTCACTATTAATTATGGAGCTAGCAGAACTGCCAGGTTGTTAGTCAGAACAGTTGAGCTGAGAGCCCATTCACATGGAAGAGATTGGGGTCCCATGCAAATGTGATTCCCTTTATTCTGGACTTTATAACTATTTTCTCCTATTTTTAGTTAACACCCTGTTGTGCCTTGAAATGCTTAATCTTCTAATATAATAAATTATCTAACCAATTAAACCAACCTGTCATTTCTCATTAACACTGATTTCATATGTTCTGGTTGCTTCACATTTTTTATTAATAAATCGTAACATGTGCAGATGGAAGCAAAGTTAACTGGCAAGCCAACCCTGATGGGATTTATTCTGTTACACTCGCCTAACTACCAGCAGCTGTGTACTTTTGGATGACGGCTAATTTTTCCAGTTTACAGTTTGCCATTGCCAAATAATAGGATTCAAATGGAATTCATTCCCACTGACCAACCCATACTTACACTCTGATCTACTCCATGCCTTTTTCAATATGGTAATACGAAAGCCAACATTGTACAGATGGTACCAATCTTTTGCATCTTGCAACTACTAGGATTTTCTGAAGAAGGAGCAGGAGGAAAACATTGAAAGGAGGAGCATGGATGATTCAGGGGATTTAGAAAGTGAAATTTATTTTGAGGTAGAAAAAAGTTACTAGTCTGGAACTGAGGAAAGATTCTCCTAGATCAGACATGTCAAACTCGCGACATCACGTGACGTATCGGGACAGTTTTGCCATTGCCAGCAATGGGGTGGGCGCGGCTTCTACGTGACGCGTCCGGTCCATGGGCCGGGACTTTGACATCCCTGCCCTAGATTAAGTTCTCTCAGGAGAAATTTCATTCCAGAATTCTAATCATTTTCCCAAAATGTGTAATTTTATTCTAGTTCACCATGCTGTGTTTCTAGGTTTTAGGGTGACCTAGCTGGCCTGATACTCTGTATCTTGTTCATGTTTAATGGCTACACAATCTTGGTTTTAAGAAATGATTTACTGCCTTAATGACCTTACATTCTTTTGTGCTGATTCTGCCATATGTCAGTTGGCAAGTTTATTTAGGCAGATTGGGGGTTACCTATCAAGCCTCTGCTGTCAAGCAGTCTGCTCTTTTTAATAGTTCAGTTTTCAATTGCTTTTAGGATTTTAGTCTAATCATAAACACATGATTAACTATTTACCCTTTTCTCCTAAAACTGAGGAACTCCCTATGCTCACATGTATTCATTTACTTACTTTTGCATTTAATATCCTATAGTTCATACTGCTTTCTCTATACCCATCCTATTGTCTAAGTTTTTTTTCTTTGATCAAACAACATGCTACCCTTTATGTATTTTGACTGACTCGTGCATGCATGTATATATGTATATATGTATATATGTATATATGTATATGTATATATATATATGTGTGTGTGTGTGTGTGTGTGTGTGTGTGTGTGTGTGTGGTTATATACATATATATACACACAAATATACATGTGTGTGTGTGTATGATTTCATCACTTTGTTGGCCAATTCAATCATACCTCTCAATCATAATTTAGCCTTGCACACATGAGTCAGAAAGCATCCAAATGAAGCTCTGAATCTGAGTGTTTTTTCCTTCCCCTTACTTCATCATGAAGACAAGGAAAAGCAGTTAACTCAGATTCCATTTCAATTCTACAACAATCTAGCATGTTGTTGTTACATATGAGCCAGGAGTTTTGGTGTAAAATTTGTTAAAAAAAATCACAAAAGATTCCCATAATTTAAAGCGAATTTATTTATAAATTGACCTAAATTTATTTTAATGCACAACTCCTCATTTGTGTATAATGATGAAAATGGAATCTGTAACATGTAATTAATGTTAACATTTTACTTCTCCAAGCCATGAAGACAAGTCTGCATTTTAATCCCAGTGCAGCCTGAATGGGGCACAACAGATTTCAGCTCAACCAAAGCAAGACTGAGTGGCTTTGGGTGTTTGGACCTTTTGTTGCTGGGCATCTTCCATCTTTGATCCTGGTTGGGATGGCATTGTCTATATAGTGCAGAATCTGAGGGTCCTTCTGAACTCACGGGGGTCCTTCTGCTGGAAGAGCAGATGGCAATTGTGGCCAGGAGAGCTTTTGCGCACCTTTGGGTTGTGTTGTAGTTGTTCCCATTATTGGACCAGCAACCCCTGCTAATTTTATACTGGACCCCAGATGGGACTACTGGTTGTGCTAATAACCATCACGACCTCTTCCTCAACTGCTACATATTTTAATTTTTATATTTGTGGTAGGATTTTTTTCATTTATTTTAAGATTGATTGCTGCCCAGAACAGATGGGCAGCCAAACAAATTGGATAGATAGATAGATAGATAGATAGATAGATAGATAGATAGATAGATAGATAGATAGATAGATAGATAGATAATCATGGTTTAATATTTTCTGTGAATAAGCACTTGAGAAGCCACAAAATGGAGATGAAAGAGTTTAATGCT
The DNA here is from genome assembly GCF_001527695.2 of Protobothrops mucrosquamatus. Lineage (NCBI taxonomy): Eukaryota > Metazoa > Chordata > Lepidosauria > Squamata > Viperidae > Protobothrops > Protobothrops mucrosquamatus. Next base: position 611,430 of record NW_015386493.1, on the reverse strand, counting down.
CAACTCTGTTCCACCAGGAACCAAAAAAAATAGTAACATTATGAGGTATTGCAGCCACCACAGAATTTTGAGCAATCGAAAATGTCCTATGCTTATTTTAGGAAAACATAAATAAGTACATAGTATAAAATGAATATGCCATAGAATTGCAGCTGAGCATATAAAACTGTCAAATTAGATCCAGACTAAATAAATTGAATTATTCCCTCTGATTGTAATGGGTATTACTGTCCTGGCTAAGAGAGCCAGTTGGGGTTGTGGTTAGAGGCACTGGGCTAGAAATCAGGAAACTCTGAGTTCTAGTCCTGCATGAAAGCCAGCTGGGTGACTTTGAGCCACTTGCTCTCTCTCAGTCCTAGGAAGGAGGTGAGGGCAAACCACTTCAACCACTTCTGAAAATGTTGCCAAGAAAACTGTAGGGACTAGTCAAGGAAATCATCAAGAGCCAAGACTGACTCAAAGACTCCACATGTCCCAGCTAAACTCAGTCCAAGCCCTCTAAGTTTTTTGTCATCTCTCTTCTCTTTCCTCTCCTTGTTCACTTATTTAAACCAGCTTCCTCCCACTGAAAGGAATATTTTAGCTGCTCCAGGTTCAAAACTGATGAAAAGAGAATCTCCAAGCTTCTCGTGGCTTTGTTTGCTAGGAATTCTGGTGTTGGAAAGCATTAACAATGAAGGTTTCCACAAAAGCACAGGCATGTCAAACTCACAACGTCACGTGACGTCGTGCGACGTATCGGGACTTTTCCCCCATTGCCTGCAATGGGGTGGGTGCAGTTTCAGTGTGATGTATCTCTCTCACAGTCCATGAATGGCTTCTTGGCGTTCCATTTCCTCCCTTCATTTTCTACCCCTCCCCCTTTTCTATGGCAAGATGAGGAAGCTACCAGGCATTGTAGCGATTCAATCTTGATGCTGCCAGTGGGACATGACAAGCTGCTGAGTATACATGCTCTTCAATCCCACGAATGCGGTTCTTTTCCTACCACGTGTCTGTGCATCAGGAAGAAAGTGTTCTCTTCTGTATGGTATCAATCCTTTGCACTGTGACCAGAGATGCTATCTCCAATAGGCCCTCTGCTTCCCAGCGTGCCATTTATAAACTGCAGCAATGGAAGTGCCTTGGGAGGTCAGTGGCTATATTTAGTTTCTTTTCCAAAGGCTTGCATGATAGTAAATTTCATAAAAGCTTTGCTAACAGAATTTGTTCTATAGTAGTGAGTCAGTGACTTGTACACGCCTTCACCTGATATGCTTATGCTCACCATGGCATCTCTGAACTCCTCGTTCTCTGGTATGTTGTGATGTTGACAGATCATTAAATGCCCACTGATCAAGGTGAACAAATACTAACATTACGCAGTAGATTATGTTTGCCACACAAGGATGCTATGATTGGCACATCCATATGCATGATGCCCGTTGCACTTGTGGTACACAATATGTAGCTTTTTAAAAATGGGTCTTCTAAGGATATTAAAATGTAAACAAGTGTATCAGATAAGACTTTGGCTGCTGTTACATTTTAATTTGTCTACCTGGAAACAGCTGATATTTACAGAATCCACTTTCAGTGGACTAAATAGTATTTTAATATCAATAAATTATATATTTTTAACAAATATATTATAAAACAATGCACCTCTTTGCTGTGGAATTGATAGTGATTGCTAGGAGAGATAAAGTGCAGATTTTTACTTTGCATCCATACAAGAAGCTGTGACATAGCTTTGTTGGGTTTTTTTGGGGGGTAGTTATGTAGAATTATGAATAAGGTGAAGCTGTAAATGCTGATTATTGGAAACATCAACTGAATCCCATCTTGGCTTTGGAGAACTTATCAAAACCTTTTTGTTTCCAAGCTTATAATTGCAAGAGCAAGATATTTCATACCAAAAAAATGGGGATTATTATAATTTTGGGTTTTGTGGTTGTGAGAAGTTGCCAGATACAACGTGGTTTGAATTCAGTTTGTGATTACTCGGGTAGTAAGAGTCCCACAAATCAGAACCAGATAAATGTTTTTAGAAGTGTAGGGAAATCTACCTAGACAAAAACGAGCAGCTGGCCATTTCTATCTGTTTCTTATTGGATTGGATTTCCAGAAGGAGTTTATCCAACCCCTTGTGACCTTGGATTGGAAAGCTCGTATCAGCCAGCCTGATCTTTTAGGAGTTCATTCCAGCTTCCAGTTGGTAGACATAAGATGACCCTTCATTGCAGAGATTACAGCTGATTTGAAGAAAGACTCATGTGGTTGGTTTTCTTTTAGGTTTTCACAGAGTTGAAAAACTGCCTGTCAGTAGCCTTTTATATATATACAGCTTTGGGATAAAGTTATACTGCACAATCAGTAATACTGTCTACACCAGTGTTTCTCAACCTTGACAATTTTAAGGCATGTGGACTTCAACTCCCAGAATTCCACAGCCAGCAATGCTGGCTGTGGAATTCTGGGAGTTGAAGTCCACATGCCTTAAAATTGTCAAGGTTGAGAAACACTGGTCTACACAGAGCAGGAAGGAGACACTTGGAAGGAGGTTTGTCTGGGTGAGACTATCGAGCTCTGTGCATCCCACTCATCTTTGTTTCCCAAATAGTTAGCTGGTGCTGGAAGTTTAATAATAGGAAGTAGGAAAAGAAGAAACAAGCCATCTTCTTTAACCTAAAGCACTTTCAAACAAAAAAAATCTAGATCAGGGGTCTCCAACCTTGGCCACTTTATGACTTGTGGACTTCAACTCCCAGAATTCCTCAGCCAGCTTGTCTGGCTGAGGAATTCTGGGAATTGAAGTCCACAAGTCATAAAGTGGCCAAGGTTGGGGACCCCTGATCTAGACCAGTTCAAAATTAGGAGTGCCATTCTTTCAGAGCTGAGTAGATTCATTCAGCTGCTTTATAGTTCAAATGATAATAAATCTTTCTTTTTGTTCTGGTGAAGTTCTACAGAATGTACCAATTTCTCCATTGTAGAAATCTCTTTCCTCATCCCTCCTCTGGCTTCTGATTTTAGCCATCCTAGCAGATCCTTTAAGGGGAATACTGAGCAAAATGAGTTCACTTTTATTCCCTTCCCTTTGGCAGGGAATAAAAAGCAATGTACCAACTTGCTTCAAATTTGGAAACAATGCAGTGTGGAAAAAAGGACCCAAAGAAAAAGTTCCAGAAAAAAAATCGGAATTCACAGAATATTCCAGTCTGCCCAGAACTCAATTTTGAGGGCTATAAGGGCACAGTTTTGTAAGCCCAATCTTAATTGGGGAATAAAGAAATGAGGTTTAAGCTTCCTCTTTTGGCTCTGGAAAAATTGTAAGAAATCTGAAGAGCTCTAATGTTGTGTTCTTTTTGTTGTTGTTGTTGTTCAAGCCTGAGTTCTTTCCTTAGGGGACATTTTATTATAATTCTGGTATTAATGGTACTATTTCAGTTCCAGATTCGATTCTAAGTTGATTTCCAGGTTTTGATTATTTGATCACAATTTGACCATTATAGATCTTTGATATATTGCATTGTCTAGAACAGCGGTTCTCAACCTGTGGGTCGTGACCCCTTTGGGGGTCGAACGACCCTTTCACAGGGGTCACCTCAGACCATTGGAAAACACATAATTACATATAATGCTTTAATTATGTTCAATTTGTAACAATGAAAATACATCCTGCATATCAGATATTTACATTACGATTCATAACAGTAGCAAAATTACAGTTATGACGTAGCAACGAAAATAATTTTATGGTTGGGGGTCACCACAACATGAGGAACTGTATTAAAGGGTCGCGGCATTAGGAAGGTTGAGAACCACTGGTCTAGAAACTGTCAACTCAATATGATTCCTTCTTACACCTGTACATAAGAATAGAATCTTCTAGACCAGTGACCCCTTTTCTATGCTAAAAGTATCTGTCTCAGAAATTTAGAAAGTACTGGCAAGGTTGGATACTAGTTTGAGATTCTTATTATGATACAAGATTTCTGATAAGGAACTGAGTAGTACAGAAAGAAGCTGTAATATTGCAGTGGTTCTCATGCAGTTTGACATTGAATTTTGAAAGTTCGTGATGCATGAGGATTTAAGCCATCATAGTCTTGTGTTGTTTTTACAGTGGAGAAAATAACTTCCTGTGTGGTCTCTCCCTGGCCTCCAGCCATAAATATAAGTCTGTATCTATCTCTATAGCTCTTTGTGTAAACATAAAACTGAACATGTATGCATACGCAAAGATAAAGCACATAAATATTTGTGCCTGAGAAGTTGATTTCATGGAGATGAACGCTTTTTCCTCAGTTGCTTGCATAAATTATGTAACAAGTAAGGAAAAAATAAATTCCAGGATTTCTTTCAATCAACACTTCCTTTTAATATCTAAAATTCTGAAACTGTTTTCTGGGGTGAGGGGTGGAGGTCTCTCTTTTAATTTATGCTATAAATATTGGTACTTACTGATTTATAATAATTTGCAAATATGCTTGATTAAATTCCTGATCCACAAAATATTTACCTGTATGCTATACAAACATTATACTGTACCTCAAGTGTATTAATTAGATAAGATGCACTGATGGCTTGAAAGAAAGAAGTAAATAGTTTTCTTCCAGTTTACAGGAGCTTCCATATGTGATCATCTGGACTTAATTAATTTCATGATCTGCAATAGAAAAGAATGAATCTTTATGATACAAGATAATGAAATTTAATAGAAAATGAATCTTCATGATTTAAATGACTCTAGAAAGTAGCTATTTACAAACCCAAGGACAAGTAAATGTGATGCTACCTGCAGATAGGAATCAGGTTGAAAAACTGTTCTTTTTCCTGCTGAATAAACATGTTCTGTAGCATGTTTTCCCAAAAATAAGATCTATCCCGAAAATAAGCCTTAGCTTGATTTTCCATGTGCGTCTAATATAAGCCCCACCCCCAAAATAAGCCCTAGTTAAGACCCAGCCCACCCCATTCCACCTATGGTTGTACGAAGTGGGACAAAGTGGGACAAGGTGCATGTGTAGAAATCAAGCTGGGGTAGGGGGTAGACATCGCCCCAAAATAAGTCCTAGTGCCTCTTTTGGAAGTAAAAAAATATTAGACTGGGTCTTATTTTTGGGGAAATACGGTACAAGAAACCTAAGTTATAAAGAATACATTTAGACAGGGAAAGTGATGGTGGAGGAATCTGGAAGTTTTACTTTGTTCAGCTTTCTCATATGAATCAACCTTATTTTAGTTGTATTTTCACTTTTGCAAAATGTGGGACACCTGGTCATAATATCTACAGTAGTTTCCCATTTATAATTGCAGTTTACAGGTACTGTTGCATCAACCCCTATTCAACTTAAGAGATTTTTCTGCTTATTCTACCTATACTGCCTTCTGTGTTTAGGAAAGTTAGAGAACCAATCGAATATTCTGTATCATAGAAAATTGGGAATAATTCCAAACATCATATTTAAGCCCATAACTAGATGCTGCCTTTTAGGGAAACAGGTCTACAAGCATCTTATCTTTATTCCCAAGCAGTGCTTTGAATGATGTATACATTTACATACCCATCTTCTATTGCATATATGTTATGTTATCTTTTTCAGTTTCACAAACTGCCTTTTAGTTGATCCCCATTCCCAGAGGTGTTCATGAAATATATGGACTTGCTAGCTGCTCAGATCCCAAGTGTTAATTATTGATGTCTTACCCTAAATTGACAGTGATCTCCTAGTTGCCTGTCTTGATGTTAGTTTTTTAATTACATTTTAATTACTCTTTTAAAAAAATGTTTGCTGCTTTGGTTTCCGTGTCAGTCTGCAAAATATTTTTTTCTATTCATCTCATTGCTTTTATCAGGACATCAAAAAAAGCTTGGTTTGCCACTGCTTAAAGTAGATGAAATAGTGCATGCTACCATCTAAAGCAGGAATGTGTTCCAAGTCGCAGCTCATCTACTGTAAGTTGAGGTGAGACTTGGCTGATCCATGTTTTCTTTTACTAACAACTCAAGATCTATTAGTTTAAGCTAATGCAAACAACTGAATTACATTGAATTAAACATTGAAATAGAATAAACAAGAAAAAACAAGATCAATTCATCATGAGAGCCAGACAAGACCTAGACTGAATTCATTCCTTCATTCAAAAGTCAACTTGTGTTTATTCCTACCTTTATCCAGCTCGTCAGAAGAGCTTAGGGCAAGCAGGAAGGTAATTGTTGCATCTACAGTTAGGTAATTAGAAAGCAAACATTTTTCCTGTTCTAAAAATATTTGAGGTTTAGTTCTGCACACTAATTAAAAGAGTCTCCCTTTTTACCAATAAAGCCAAAATCTAAAATTGCTTAATTACTCCAGCAGGTTTATAAGAGGCACTAACATGATTGTGGTTAGTGACCGTGCGGAACATACAGGAATATGTGAGCTTCCAATTACAAATGTCATTGTAAAGAAATCTGTACATCTGCTAAAATACTATATTTTCCATTGCATACGTTTCAGAGCATATATTTCTAAATCTTGTGCGAAATAAATCTTGGTCTGCAGTGCATCATCTCCCTTTCTCTCTTTCTCTTTTAGTTTCTTCTTCTAAGTAGGTGTAAATTGGGCATCGGGGATCTATCTGAGGCTGGCACCAGACAGTTCTTCCTTGTCTTGACTTCAGAGAATGCTTCCATCTGTTTTTCAGGTGTTCTCATAGAGTAAGGGTGGGATGTTTTTACTTAGTATAGTTTGCAGTATTTCTTTCAGCAGAGGGTTTCATGAGAAACATATGCTGGGCACCATATAAAATAGTATCCTAGCATTATAGTTATACAGTAAAGATTATATACATTTTCCCTTGTGCATAGTGGTGGTGATGATGATGTCTAAAACTGGATACTAAATGTAAGGAATGAAGCTGGCAGGGCAGGAACCAGCAGTCTCAGAAAACAAAAAACCAAATTATATTGATAAAGAGCAGATGCCTTCATCACCTTTGCATGAAGCGAAGGGCGAAGCATCTGATGCTCAGAAAGCAGGAAGAAGAAAAAATGAAATTCAAAGCTAGGAACACATAGTAGACTGAGAAAAACCCCCAAATCTTTTCTGTATGCTGAAGTTTGCTTAATTCGTGTCTATGATAAAAAACAACAACAAATGAGAAATGTATGCGAAATACACAGTCTCCCGAATGAGGGGTGAAGTGTCTGGGGAATCAGGATTTACAGCTAGACCTGATGTGGAGATTGATTATGTTACCTTATATCTTAGCTTTATTTTACTTATGTCACTTTAATTTGGATTAGGAACAAGAGGAAATAGGATGTCATTTTTCCAAGGGATTTAGAACATAGCTGGCATCAGAGGCATCAAGGGAAGCAAATTGTTATGTGTAACCATCATACAAATTATATGATTTGTATGTTTGCATCAGACATATCATTTGTGCAATGACATCAATATATACATGTCATCACAGCTTGTAACAAACATTGCTGAATAGCATTAATCTGCTTTCTGAATTTTTCACAAATTGTATTGATGAACAGAGTTTCTTACACTTATCAATGCAGAGTCACTGGCCTGTCCTATGGAAAATCCTCCTTCCCCTCCCCCCCATCTACCAAGGTCTAGATCAGGGGTAGGCAACCTTGGCTCTTTTATGGCTCTTGCTCTCTCCCTCCCCCCCCCAGCCTTCTGACTTGGATAATGAAAATACCTTTTCTGTTTCTAAAGTAATCTGTGAACACAGAAATACATTGTCTCCAGGGATGCCCTGTCCCCCTCTCTTCTAATATTTAAAAAGATGCTGGATTTTTTTTTTCATTTTAGAAGGCTTTTGGTGCCTAGGCTATATTGGAAGAGAGCATTGTATATTTTATTGTATATTTGTGTTGTTGGGTCTTTCAAGTGGTCAGGATGTGACTTTTGTGTCATTTTCTATTGTTTCTGTTGTTGTACCCCACCCAGGATCTTGGGCTTGGGTGGTATAGAAATGTTTGAAATCAATCAAATCAATAAATAAATGATAAACTTCACAATGAAGTCACTGTTGGGGTCTTCATGCAGCCCCATTGATTACCTGGTTGGCTGAAGGAAAGAGGTGAACCTCATCAAAGAGCTGTGAGGTGGGCCTTACATGTCCAGCTTCCCTGAAGAATCTGTCTGTCACAATGGTTTGTTCTGGCATCCTACTGCTGCAAGTGATCTGTTCTCTCTGTATGAAATTATTTTCTGGTTTGCAAAACCCCATCAACATATTGTCATAGAAAAACACACATTTTTTTTTGAAAAAAGACAAATATTGTATATCAGTGGTCCCCAATCCGGTCCCCAATCCGTGGACCGGAACTGGTCTGCGGCATGCTAGAAACTGGGCCACACAAACAAACAAAGCCCCATCCATGGGATGCAGGTAGCACATAAACCACGCTCTTTCCGGTCTGCGGAAAAACCTCTCTCATTGGAACTGGTCCCTGGTGCCCAAAAGATTGGGGGCCTCTGTTGTATATAAGCCTTAGATAAAAGACTTGCAATCTCTTCTTCTGAAAGATGTATCAGATGTTACTGAAATGTATTCTTAAAGCAGATATCCTACATAAAACCAAAATGTTTTTCAAATTTGAAATGAAATTCACAAAAACCCCCCCCACAGTTGTTCTTAATCTTTTCCCTACCCTTCTTGTTCATATTGCACAGTGCTGTTAGGATGGCAAATCTTTTTTTTGGGGGGATGGGGAGCAAAACACTATTTCTTGGCAGTCATTTTGATGTTCTGCTTTTTTAAAAGAAAGAGAGGATTTTTATTATAATACCCATTCTGTGAATGCCCTTTCCCAACAAGTTAGCTGGCTTCAGCTTAAGAAAAAACAATGAAAACTTTAACTCACTACAATGTTTCAGAGCTAACAAATGAGTTATTTCCATCTGAATCTTGTGGTCTCACTCTTTTGAAATCTTGAATTTCATATGCTGAAATGTTGCATTGTACCACAAACTGGGTTTGAAACTTCATAGCAAATCAGTTTGTCGCACAGATGATTGAGATTGTGGAAAATTTAGTGATCTAGAAGAATAAGAAATGGTTAATAGATCTATGAGAAAGATGAAGAGTAGAAGTGGATGATACTTTTTTTATTTTATTTTTGTATTTGTGGGTTTATGTTTCTATATATGTTTTCTCTATTGTCTTTTTGTAATGTTTATTTTAATGTATAGAATTTTAATAAAGTTTATAAAAAGATTACAGTTCTGTGCTATGGCTCTTAAGAGATTGTTCCTTCTCTGTTTTAGATTTCCAGAATGGACCTTATGATCTAATTTTGGAAACCAGATATTAGCTGATAATTAAAGTCTTGCAATCTAAAGTATCATAAAGGGTTTTTTTAATATTCCAATATTTTCTTTGCAGGTAAAGGCAGCTCAAGCATCTCATCCGACGTAAGTTCAAGTACAGATCACACTCCAACCAAGACTCAAAAGAATGCCGCTACCAGTGAAGGTACAGAGATGATTGTCCTTTTTCTGTTTTGTATTTTTTGTACATTTTTAGAACTGCTAACATCTTTTTCTACTGATCCTTAGAAATCCCTGCCTCTGGCAAAATCAGACAAGAGCCAAAAAGCAATACCATGTCTTCTCCCAAGTTTAGTTCATCACATGTTATATTTTAATATGTTGTACTCCTCCAATAGGAGCATTGAAGGAATACTTTACAAATATAGGTAGTCCTTGGGCTGCAACAGCAATTGGAGCCAGAATTGCTGTCACTAAGTGACACAGTTGTAAAATGCAATGTCTTGTGGCTGCATTGCTTAGTGATGGTGGTCCCAGTTGTTGTTGTTAAGCTAAAACTGTTCAGTTCACTAAGCAAAGCCCTCATGGGACTCCAACTTCTTGCCGGCTTCTCCATTGACTTTCCTTGTGGGAAGACAGCAGGGAATGTCGGAAATGATGGTCAGGTGACCATGGCGATGGTGTTACACCTGGAACTCTGAGAACCAGCTATAAGTACCCTTTGTTCAGCACTGCAGCAATTAGAATGGTCGCTGACCAAGTGGTTGTAGCCCAAGGACTACATTTAACTCTATATTAGTGTGTTACATTTTGCTTGCTACGTTTAAACAATAAAACATTCTTTCAGGATTGTCCTTGGAAGAGCTGCAATTTATTGTTAGAAAAAAGACAAAATAGTGAGGATTCACCCAGACTCAGTGGCACCTAACTAACTATATTTCTTAGGATAGAAATGGTGTTATTCTCGAAGTTGATCTATAGATAACGTTTTCTTGCTACTTAGAAGAATATGCCAAGGGAATTAATGCACATAAAACTAGAATAATGGGTTGTTGGAAAACACATGGATGAAGTGCTTTAGAGTGGGACGAAATTTGGAAATCCCTGTCCCTGTCCTTAAGTGGAGGAGTGTGGTTAAAAGATGGTGGGGAAAAGTCACTTTAAGAAAGAGTGCAAACACACTGTCTCTTTCAACTGAATAATTTATTAAAGCATAATATATCCAGATATGTTGACATCAAGAACGGATAAAAAATTACACAAATACTTCACTTATACAAATACTTCACATCATTATTATTAAGATATACATATGGATCACAGTTGAGTATGATTGACAGTACAACTAAAGTGCATGCTCTGATTGTTAGATGAGAAGAATCAATTATTCTCCAAAAGCATGCTATTTCATTATGATAGCACCTCTCATATGCTTTATTCTCTATTTTTGCTTTCATACTGTAGAAAGTGTGAGAGGAAATATATTTCCTTCTATAACTTTCAAAACTGTATGCCTTAGATTTATAGAGTTCCCTGGTGGAAATATTAAATACAGTAGGAAAAGAGTTTTCCTGTGATTCCTCATCATTACTGTTTCTTTACTTTTCTAAATGTGTGAAACGTTTCTATTGAAAAGTGCTATAAAAATACATGTGTAATTCATCCTGAGTGATCAAGGCCATTGTGAGAAATTATAGAGTTCTTTTATGATTTGATTTACAGTGAGAAATAGTATGTTCTTTCTGGAAGGTAAAAATATATATTTTGCCAATTGAGTAATCTCAAAAAGTCTGCACTGAGAGTTTCAGTTGGAACCTCAGTTATTGTTTTTTTCTCCAGACGTGTTAAAAAAACCCTCAAACTGAAGAGTTTTTTTTAAAAAAAAAGTCTAATTATGGAACTTTCTTTACTTCTTTTCTCTGGAACCACAAATGTATCTCTTTTCAGTAGAATTTTATACTGCATTAGTGTGTTTTGGTTTAATTTGATATCCCTGTTTTGTAACAGCCGCCTTATGCTTGCTTTAAAAAAATATTTTGCCTATTAATCATAACACTCAAAAGTCATTAAGCCAAATTTACTGCAAAGAGTTCCCCAAATGTAAAAAAAATAAATAATAAAAAGGACACTTTTGTAGCTAGTGGAAGCTTTTATATAGTTACTGCATCATATATGAAGCTGCTTTGCAAAAGATTAGGAGAGGACCTTAAACTCGTACAATATCCTGTTTTCTCCCTAGCATCCATTGTGGAAAAAAATATTGAAATTAATGGGGAAGATATTATCAGGCACAAGAAACCAGGAGCCGGAATAGAGTTTAAAAGCACTGCAAGTTTGTTCCATTGCTACCATACACAAGAATCTGATCTACTAATGGCCAAGGCAAATTGGTGCTAGATAACGGTCAATGGAATTCAGGGGGGATTGGATATAGGTCCCTTTTGGGAGCATTGTGACTCCAAACCCATGGCTCTCAACCTTTTCTATACCCCGCACTCCTAGAACGCTTCTGATATATTTTCGCACCCCTTACAAAACTTCAAAATAATAGCAACGAATTATGCATATACACTATAATTTTGAACACCCAAGTTTTCGCACCCCCTAGAATATCATTTTACACCCCCAGGTTGGGAACCCCTGCTCTAAACTTGACCCAGCCTTTGGGTTCAGCCTGATCAGGTTTCTGAATATATGGGATCCAAAATCCTGCTTTTTAAAAACAAATTTTAGAAACTGCTTTCTGTTCCTGCTCTTTTTTTAAAAAGATGCTTAAGCTTACCTTGTGTTGGCCCAGAACAAAAACATTGTTTATGTTATGCTGAATTGTTTAATGTATGTGGATATCATAATACTGTATATATGATATCATTATAACAATCAGAGTGCAATCCTTCTGTAGTTAAAGTAATACAGGATAGACATGGTAAGGAATGTGGACAGGCTATTGAATCAGTCCCAATTCTGCAAGAGTCTGTAAGAAATTGTAAAATAACACAAGATTGTTATTTACAGTCAGTCCTATTTTTTCCCTCCCCATTGAACCATCAGGAAATATAGAGTTAATATATTCTATTCTAATTACAAGAATGAAATGTTCAAGATCATTATAACTTTACTCTTGACTTCATTTATTTAACCAGCAAACTGGTGGAAATATTTTGTTAACTTGTTTGGCAAATTGGTGTTAACATATTATCAGTTGCAATGAAACTTGTAAATAATTATTTAATCAAAATAGTCTCTTATTATTAGTTCTTCAAGGTAGGCCAGATCAGGAATTAGACACAGTAAATGCTTTTGGTGTTCTATTTTATTGTTGTAGGCCATAATAACATCATCTTGAAAGTCTACCAGAATTTCAGTTTGTTCTCTCTTATATTACACAGAATCCAAGCAGGGTTATTCTGAATCACTTTCTTATGCTTATTTCTTTTTCGGAACTGAGATTTTATTTACTGTCTCTTTTATCTTTTAATAGCTTTTTCATTCCACTTCTTTGACTCTCTAATGTTATTGAGAACTTATTATTTTTGTCTTTATTATTTAGTGAAAGGTCTTGTTACATGTAAGATACAAACAGCTAAACAATAAAGCACATTTTAGCCATAAAAATGTCAAGAGTATAACTCAAATAAGACAAGAGTGTTTCAGACAAGGGTGGTGTGATTCGACTATGAAAATCCTGAAGTATTTCCTTCCGTAGGTTGATTCCTATGTGCACCTAATATGCAAATATCACATTCACTGAAAAGTACATTTATGGAGGGGGGAATATGTCGTCAACCAGGTATAAACTGTCAATTCTGGAAGGATCTAATGCATTATTTAAGAACTGCCCTCAAATTCACACAATTGGATAACCTGCACTGAGTATTTATTTCTTAGCAGCTGCAAATACCTTTTGGACAAAATCTGGAGGAATAAAGATGTGGCAGAATGTTACTAACCATCTATTACATAAATTATTTGTATTTCCTGAAAGAAAAAATGAGTGCCCCTTCCCCCAATAATCATCTGTGACTTAAGGAGAGCTGTTTTACGTTCCCTAGTAAGAGTAGAAGAGCTGTTGAACACAAAGGAATAGCAGTGGTACAAATTACTGGAGGCATCTTTTCTTTCCTTTGAAAATCAAATTAGTCTTTGCTGGGTAGGTGAGGAGCTGATGTTTTCATACCACAGATTTTCTGCCCTTTTGTAAATCCCCGAGCAATGTTTCTCTTTCTTTTATTTCCCTCTCTAGTGTAATTATCTCTTCTCCGTTTTTAATCTATCTCTGTTCTTCTTATCCCAATGCAGCCACCCCTTTCCCATCTTTTTTTTAATTTATTTCCCCCCCTTCTCTTTTGGTTGTTACTGAAAGAAATATTGTCAGAACCCTGAAGAATGCCGGATAATTTTCTTTTATTACTCCATTTTCAAACAAACATAAAAATGAACTTAGCACACATGAAGAGAAAAGGAAAAGAAAAACAGTACAACAAATAAAAGAAGAAAACAGCATAAGAAATTAAAAAATCTTGTAATTATCAATATATTATAAGTTTATGTGATTATATAAAACTTTGAAAGAAGAAACTAAGCTTTCAATAGTCATCAGTTTTGTCCAAGAATTTTTCCCAATGGTAGAGATAATGTGATACTTTTTGATTGACAGAATATATAAATGAAAATGTATTAAATATATTATGGTATATCACCTAGAGCCATGTATCATGAGAACGGTGGCTGTATAATTTTGATTAATAAATAATGTAGAAATAAATGAGATCAAATTTGATTAATAAATAATGTAAAAATAAATGAGATCAGGTAATTCAGGACTCCAGATCCCTTGGAGAATTTCATAAATATCTATAACCAAATTGTTTATTTAAAATGTATTGTATTTGAATTATTTCTTTAAGTGCAAGAATGGTCTTGTCTTCTGTAAAACTTCAAAGTGAGCTAATCCTGGGGGAAAGAAGAAGAAGAAGAAGAAGAAGAAGAAGAAGAAGAAGAAGAAGAAGAAGAAGAAGAAGAAGAAGAAGAAGANATAATAATAATAATAATAATAATAATAATAATAATAATAATAATAATAATAATAATAATATTGGCAACCTGTAAACAAGAACAACTGAAATATTATCTGCAAGGAAGTTCCATAAACTGGACAAAACAGAGCCATGAAAGAAAATCTTATTGTCTCTGTCAGTAACTAAACAGCTCAAATAATGTTAGAATTGGGTAAGGTGTCTAAAATTTCTTCCAAAGAGAAATACCCTGGTCATAGAGCAGAAGTCTATAACGGTACAGTTTCTTCAAGTGGCAAAATGGTATTTTCATTAATTAGCTGTATAAGTACACTCAATCCTCTTTATCTCCAGTGGTTTCCTTCACTGAAAACCCCTGTGGAAATTGAAAACCACAGTTATTGAAACATTGTTCCTAATGAGAACACACGATCTAGTATGGACGTGGAGACTTAACAAAACACCACATGAACAAGGACACAGTTTCCCTGAGAGTAGCTCATGTCGGCAGTGGCTCCCAGACTTTATTCTCTACTGTACATGACTGTTGAGACTATATTTGAAGAAAAATGGCTTGCCCTTTTACAGAAGTGTGTAAGTGAATCCATGGAAACAAAATTCCTGAATAACAAGGTTGAGTGTAAATACAGGTAGTCCTCGACTTATGACCTCAGTGGAGCCCAAGATTTCTGCTGCTAAGTGAAACATTTGTTAAATGAGTTTTGCCCCATTTTACAACCTTTCTTGCCACAGTTGTTAAGTGAATCACTGCAATTATGAAGTTAGTAACACGATTGCTAAGTGACTCTGGATTCCCATTGACTGTGCTGGTCAGAAGGTCGCAAAAGGTGATCACATGATTCCGGGACAATGCAACCATCATAAATATGAGCCAGTTGCCAACGGTCTGAATTTTTATCACATGATCCATGGGATGCTGCAACCATCGTGTGAAAAATGCGCATAAATCACCTTTCTCCAGTGCCATTGTAACGTTGAATGGTCACTAAAGGAATGGTTGTAAGACGAGGACCATCTGTAAGTCTTATTGTTATAATCATAGGTCATAACCATGTAACATAACATATAATACAATAAAACAGAATAATAATAAAATTAAGTGAATAACAAAAAAACTGTTAGGTAACGCTAGGGCTATGATTAAAAACTTTAAAAATTCTTAAATGACAACAAAGTAAAAGTGGCAGCCAGATTATCATAAATTGGAAACACATCTACAAGAAGGTAATTCAACCGTTTGAGGCTAAACCCTTGAATTCACCTATAAATAATTTTGCCTTAATCTCAGCCTAAACAGGACTGTGAAGGATGTAGTGAAAGTGATTTTCCTCTTGACTAGTACCACAGAAATGCTGTTTGACGGGGAGCTTACAAAATTTTCCTTCAAAGTATGCCAAAAGCATGGTCTGCAAGCAAAGGGATGTAAAAGCTTTTCTTAGTGGGTCATTGGTGATATTAACCAGATACTGGGAGAGGCTTCTATGTTTTTTTATAGTAATGCAACCAAGATGAAAATTTGAATGTCTGTACTGTAGTAGTGGTGTGTGTGTGTGTGTGTGTGTGTGGAGTGGTGATGACTCAGCAGTTAATGATGCTGAGCTTATCAGCCCAGATGCAAGACTTAAGTGCCGCACAACGGGATGAGCTCCCATTATTTGACCCAGCTCCTGCCAACCTAGTGGTTCGAAAGCATGCAAACGCAAGTAGATAAATAGGTACCACCTCAGTGAGAAGGTAACAGTATTCTGTGCACGTTGGCATATAGTCATGCTGGCCACATGACCATGGAAGTGTCTTCAGACAATGCTGATTTCCTCGGCGAAGAAACAGAGATGAGCACCGTTCCCTAGAGTTGAATATGATTGGACAGGGGAAACCTTAACCTTTTTACTATAGTAACATTTTTATTGGCATCCCTTTCAAAAACTCTCTAATATTTCTTCTGTTCCAACAGTTATATATCCTCAAAGAGTGGTTGGGAATACATATGTAGGATAGATCAGCGGTCCCCAACCTTTTGGGTACCAGGGACCGGTTTTGTGAAGAGAGGTTTTTCCATGGACCAGAGGGGGTGTGGTTTTGTGTGCTGCCTGCATCTCACGGATGGGGCTTTGCTTGTTTGTGTGCACCGGTTGCTGGCATGCCGTGGCCCAGTACTGGTCCACGGACCGGGGGTTGGGGACCCCTGGGATAAGTGACAAAAGTTTGTTTATCAATTCTCAGATGTGTATTGGAGAAAGTAAAGTTTGGTAAGATGGCTTTCTACCTGACTTTCTAGTTTTGTAAAGTGACACAGCATTGACCTCTGACTGCACTGAAGGTGCAGGGCACCCTATTTCATCCTTAGATAAGGAGCAGGGATGCCCTGGGGGAGTTCCCAGATCTTCCCTATGAAGTTATTTTGGTCTATATTTAATTGGGCAACAATCTTCTCATCCCACCCTTGGATCTCAGCACCATACAGGATCTGGTCTATCACCTTGGAATACTTTAATGCAGGGGCTCTAGAGCTTTTTATGTGTAAATGTGTGTATATTTATATATATAATAGATATCTGGCTTTATCTCCCACTTAATAGCAGATTCTGCAGCCATGCTAAACCGTTAAAAGTTTATATTGGCTTCTCTTAGTGCACTGTGTGAATCCTACCATTAGATCTTATAAACCATAGCTTGTGGAATAATATATGTCAATTGTGGTTGACCTAATAAAATATGGTTAACAATAATATGGCTCAAAGTGATTTATGAACCATCTTGACTTGTACATGAAGACATGTTTTAATTGTTATTTTTAAAAATTAAGCCTCAATTGTTTAGGATGGAAATATTATGAACCATAGTTTCCAACCTAAAGTAGCAAAGTGTTAAGCCAAGGCAAAACAAACCACATTAAGGCTTAGTGGGATGTGTGAACTCATACTTGGCTCTCAAACTACAGGCACAGGATGCTTTAGGAGAAATCTGAAATGGCCAGCAGAAGCACAGAAGGCTGGAGGGCATCATAGTTACCTAAATGGGAAGAACAAGAGTTGATTGCTGCCATCCTCCATCCTTCCTTTTTTCTATTATTTTAGCTCTCCTTTAGCAGCCAATGTTCTGTAACAACCTATTGTATCACAAAAATCCCTGGAATGTTTTGCTCAGGTGTAGATAGATTGATGCCCTGCAGATATTTGGACCGTCTCCCATCAGCCGCAGACAATTTGGCCACAGTCAAAGAACTCCAAAACGTGGAGACAGCACCAGATTGCCTGTTTCTTTCAGCTGATCAGGGAAACAGGGGCTCTTTCATATGGATGAGGTGATCTGGCTCTTCTCTTCAGCTACTGAATTGAGAGATGTAGGTCTCCAGCTAAATTGGCTACTTACTGACTCTTGGAGCTGCATCACTGGCACATCTGCCTGGTGTGTGGTCAATATTTCTTTCTGCCTTTAGCATGGTTTTGAAATCTGTGAGTTATGATGTGTATCTTGAACTTAATATCTGATGGACCAAAGGACATATTATGCATCCCAAACCTCTAAAATATTATCCATGCTTTAAACTTGCAACAAGAAACTGGCTGATGAGAGAACCAGACCTCTTGCTGAGCCAGGATGTCCATGTTGTTCAGGCTTGTGGTGATTTTCTTTTGAGATTTTTTTTTTCAGAAATACTTTCTGAAAAGCAAGTAAGAAGAGCTTATAATTAGTTTGTGGTAAGGACAGAAGCCAGATTTGGTTTTTTATGGAAAATGTCTGGAATGTGGAATTGAGATTTTTAAAAAACATGTATGTAGATCATTCTTTTGACACTATTTGCATCACTAAATCCACTTTTGATCATACTTCTATTGGAATTTAGGGAACAAATATTGGTATATCATTGGCAAATTCTAGACATGCACCTCTACAAAATTCTGGCACAAATAAAAGTCACAAGTTTAATGTGATTCGTATACTACAGATGTGGGTTCCCCCTTCATGTTCTTTTAATGTTTGTACTATTTATTATTTAGATGTAAATGTATTTCCTGTCTGTTGTTAAGAAGTTTGAGGTGACATATATTCCATTTTCTCTCCTTCCCCCCATTTTTCTCTATAACAACCATGTGAAGGAGGTTGGACTGAAAGAGAATAATTGTTAGAGTCACCCCAGCTTTTGTGGCTGAGGCTTGACTCAAACTTGGGTCTCCCCAAGTGTTAATCAAATTCCTTAAGCATTATAACAGAGTCGCTGAAAGTAGAGTCCCAGTGTATAATGGGAAGTGAAATCAAGGTGCTTGATAACATCCTTGTGCTTGTGTCTCCTGTCCAAGATCTGAAATAAACAGATATTAGATAAGTTACACATATTTTCTCCCCATCCTCTCCCCCTCTCATCTTACTGGTGCTGAATTGAGACCTCTATCAAATGTCATCACCATATTATTTTCTGCACAAATGAAAACAGGCATTCAGGAATAGAAACAACGAGGGCTAAAGTGATTCCCACCTAATTTAGCTTTTTATTTATTATTTATATATATCAATTTTTTTAAAAAAAACCCTGTTCATCTCACTCACAGAGCAACTCTGAGTACTGTACAGTTAAAAATGTAAAAACCATATAAATGTCATATCCCACTAAGAGGCAGTTGCAGCCATAATGGAATGATTAGTGAAAAAGGTGGGTAGAGGGCCTTCAAGGCTCTAACCAACCCAAAGGTTGTGTGCTTCTCTGCAAGCCCTCAGGGAGTCAGCAGAAACAGGTTTTCAGATACTTCCGAAAGGTCAGGAGGATGGGGACCCATCTTGCCTCTGAGGGGGAGAATGTTCCAAGTGGTGATGATGATGGCAGAGAAGACTGTCTTCCTAGATCCCACTAGTTGAAATTCTTTAAATGACAGAGTCCATAATATACCCTCCCTGACTGACTAGACCAATGTAATGGGGAGAAGACTGCTCTGCAGGTAAGCTGGTATCATGCCATGTGGCGCTTTAACGTTCATAACCAACATCTTTGAATTGGACCCAGAAGCAGACTGGCACTCAGTGCAGCTCACACAGCAGAGTTGTTATATGTGCCATCCTTTGGGCACTCAAAATTGCTTATGTGCCCACATTCTGTACCAGCTGAAACTTCTGGATACTTTTCAAGAGTAGCCCNCACCTGGTCTTTGAGCTGGAGCTGTGAATCCAGAAGGATCTCCAGATTTTGTGCAACTCCATCCAGAACCAAAAGTAATTAAGCTACTGGATACAGAAGGTTATTAAACCAGTATAATCCATTATGATCCTTGGGCCAGAGTTTGGGGGATAAACTTTCTCTGGAAATGCCGGAGACTGCGTTTTGGATTTTTGCATGCAAAATTAAGGTTGTGGGTTATTGAGGGCCATCTTCCAGTTAGTGGTGGCTTTTCCCCATTTGGTACATAATAGCTTCCTACTCACCATCTAATTTATTTGCTCTCAGCAAAAACTTTCTTTGAACCTTGCTGGTATCATGTAGGTATTATAAGATGGAAAGAAAGAAAAGAGAAAAAACAATGTTAAAATTGTTTCTCTTGAGACAAACAATGATATAATGTTCATATCTCCAATTACCTTGTTTTCGTCATATGATAAATAATATCTATATGTGGTGTATAGATTTGTACTAGTTAGATAGAATTGTATTAAATTGGGACTAATTTAAACAGATTTTCTTGCACTTGGTATTTGAAATTTGTGTTAAGAAACCCTAAGAGAAATGGTTAGAAAGACTGTTGCAATATTGTTAATTTGCTTTAATTTAGTTTATAGCTTAGATTTCTGAATAGAGTTCTGGCCTCTGTTAAACAAGTATCGAGATTCTGCCATAAATTAATGATCATTATACTTCATTAGGCATTTTTTATTGTGTTTGCTTAGAATTAGACTTTATGTTCAATGTTGCTTCGTATAAACTTTATAAAATGTGCTACTATTTGGGCAGGGTCTGCCAAAAGCAACATATTCAGACATCTGAATGGAGAGTGAAGACAAATGCCTATCATTCAAAAGGAATTACAGAAATTAGCTTTAAAAAATCCAAATGTTGAACTGCAAAATGAAGTGAAATGTGTTTTTATAGTGCCTCCGGAATTGATTTTTGTTCGTTATTTTTTATTTTGATATGCTCTTAGAGAGAATCAATGTTCTAATTACTTCCGACTTTATTAAGTAATTGAAAATAAAAATAAAATCATGGTCCACAAACTGTATCAAACAAGAATATTGATATATAAACTTTATAAATAAACTTTCACTGAAGCACAATTTCTGTGTTAATAAAGGTAGTGCTCGACATATAATTGGTTGCTTAGCGACCCTTCAAAGTTATGATAGACCCCCCCAAAAGCTACTTATGTCCTGGATTCAAAATTCTGACAACCATCCCCCCATCATGTGACCACATTTTGGTTGCACAGCAACTGACCAACAAATGGCTTTTTTTGCAGCATCTTACAGTCACATGACCATGATTTATGACATTTCTGCCAGAAAGCAGCATTTATTTCCATTTTCTGGCAAAAAACACCCCATAGCAAACAATGTGTTTGCTTAACAATCACGGCATTCATGAGACTTTAATGTTATGATGAATTTCTTTCTATTCTATAATAGCTCATCACAATTTTATCTTTGGAGGGTTTGAATGCCCAAGAGGAGGACCCATTTCATATCCCTGTACTTTTCCAAAAATCCTAAAAGATCACACATATCTTTTCATATCCTTGATATTTTTTTCTTTATATAATGTTTTAGGCCCCCAGACTCCTAGCTATAGGCAGGGGAAGATTCCAAGGACAGAGCCCAAAGTCATTTGCTGTTCTATCCATACAGTATATTAATTTAAAAAATATAGATCTGTCACAGGTAATACATAAGGATCATTTAAAAAGGATCATCATTTAAAAATCAAGAATTAGGAATTCAGATATGAACCAGAACTAGGATCAGTCATACTAGGACTAGAATATGAAGTAATATATACTGCTCACAACAATAAAGGGAACACAAACCCCTTCAGTTCCATGGTAAAATGTTCCCTTTATTTTTTTGAGCAGTATATATGAACAATATGAAACAACCAGAGGCCTTAGAGGCAGAAGTCCTGTTCAGGTGAAAGCCAGGAGAGTTGTTTCATGCCCAGGAAGTAATGGTAGCCCATTGGGATTTAGTCAGTCCAAAAAAATCCTTGGCTGAAGATTTCTAAAGGTTAAAGTCTAACGAAGCTAAAAATTTCAAAAGGCTAAAGAATTTAAGGTTACCAATCAAATTTTGCCGGCACCAAACAGATGGGGAAGTTCTGTATTACAGTATGTAGTTTCACCAGACTTGAAAGTTGTTGCTTAAACATTACATTGTGATAGACCCTAAGATAGTGAAGATCTGATTGCTGTAGTAAGGAAGAGCAGTACAAGATGTTGTGGTCAGGCGCTCTGAATCCTAACTCGGGTAGAGTAGATAGAAGGTAAGATATAGAGAAAGAGGAAAAAACCAGAGGCCTCAGAAGAAAAGTGGCATTACAACAGGGAAAAGGTCAGGAAGGACTGAGAGAGCAAAAAGAAGAAAATGAGTCTAAGGAAATCATCTAGAAAAGGAAAAGAAAGAGGAAAGAGAACAGAGAGAGCTTTAGAAACAAGGGCAATAGCCATTCTGATTTGAAAGAGCAAAGCAAATCCTTGACTGCAAGTCTCTTTTTGTAATTTAATCTGTAAAGCATTGCCAGGTTCCTTGCTGTAAATATGTTTTTAGAGAAGGTCAAAAGAGGCATAAAGCTTTGTAAAATTACCTTATTCAAAAATCAAACATTTTTCTTCTATTACCTTTTCCCACAATGAAAGCCCCTCTTGTTTAATATGGGAAATTGGGCTTCATCCATGGAAAACACTAATTGCAATGAGACAAGGTGGAGATCTCTTTTAGATGAAAAGTCGGTTTCAGGTATGTATGTATGTATGTATGTATGTATGTATGTATGTATGTATGTCTTTTTCCCCCCAAGATCTGTAAATTGAAGCTCACACATTTAGTCACTTCATAATAATGTAGCATGTCATTTATTTGACAGCTGGAGTTTATCTGTTCTGAGCATCCTATACAGGGATGAGTCTTGCCTCCGTTTTTGTAGACCACAGCCTGCTGCCTCCCGAAAGTGGGATAAAGCTTTCCTCGCAGCCTGCTCATTTGCTCCTTGAAGTCCTGGCCAATTTGGCTGAACAAGGCAGACACAAATACATCATATTACATTTCCCTCACTGCCAAGTTCTAGACTGCTTCAGCAATATTGTGGAGAAGCCAAGGCAAAGAAAAAGATAGGAAATTGCAATTAATTTAATCTTCTCCAAGGCTATATTAAAGCATGGCCACAAGATGCGGAGATGCTGCGTTGGAAACAGGGAGAATGTGTTGAAGTGTCTATGGTGAAAGCCATCGTAATTCATGATGGCAACATGACAGACAGAGGTCACACTGTAGAATAAATGTGTCAAAATGAATGTAGCAAACTGGCCATCACAGCAACAGCTATATTTATGGGGACGCTGTATCCTGAAATATACCAAGTTCTTTTGGCATGATGAGGCAAAGTTGGCTCCATTTAGCAGCAAGAGTGATACAATTATGTTACAAACATGTTCAGGCCAGTCTCAGAAAAAAATGTGATACTAACTTCAGATTTGCTTTCTTTCTGTCTCCTGAAGGAAGTCAGACATTATTATTTAAAATTTGCTGGTGATGATGCTTTGGTAAGTAAATCTGGTTAGTAAGCCACTTACCTCATTATAATAATAATTACAAAAGAGAAATGATTACATAATAAATAACCAAATAAATTACTTTAATCTATATAAATAAAAATGTACGGTAAATGTTCGTTTGTTCAAAATCTTAAATCTCCGAAAGTTCTTCACTGATTGCTTTGAAATTTTGACACAACGTTGGATTTGAATACGCGCGTGTTTTTATATACCTACTATTATATAGATGTCACACCTGTGACACAAACATGCGCTTTCTCTTTTCTTTCTTTTCCATTTAACCAGACTGAGCCACAGCAACGCGTGGCTGGGTACAGCTAGTAACTAATAAATATTGAAATGAGGATTAGATTATTAAATAAATCAAATTAAAAATGATAGCAAAAATATATGTGTTTAATTTGTTTTAACTTTCAGCTTCAGAATTAAAGGGTATAATTCAAATATTCTATTTCTGCAATTTTTTTCCTCCTCTCTAGATGAGCAAAGCATATTCAGCCGAGTTAGCCTAGCCTTACCTGTTGGAAGCCCAGCATTTTGAGGATACCAGGTTTCTTGTTTCTCCTCAGAAATAATCGGGATGGAGAATAGTTTGCCTTATACCTGAAATTATTTGGCTCCAAAATTCCCTAATATTATCAGGCTTGGGGCTGGCCATGGCATTCTGTTTTCAGAAGGTTAATCTCAGGATTGCTAGCACAAAGATGTATGTACTGTGGGTCATCCACTTGGATCTTCAAGCAACACACAGATTCTGCCACCTCTCTTTACTGCAGATTGTTTCCTGGGCTGAGATGCAGCAGAGCCTAAGTATAGCATATTCTGCCTTTTTCATTTATAAGTATCCTGCTTGAGGCAGGTAACTCAGCTCCATTCTCCCATACCCATTGCCAATTGTTAGTATAGAATAGGATTTCAGTGAAAATAGGGTAAAAGTCATTTGCCAAGTCTTGACCATGAACTAGGCTTCAGTTTTCATTCTTCAGATGCCTAGGTAGAGTATGTGCTAAATGAAAATGTGGAATGTTTTCAATGTCATGGACTTACTCAGTAATTAAAGCAACAAAATGCAGGTTCTGGATGGACATATTGTATAGAAGTTTTAGGCTTCTCTACACTCTGGGATTCATCTTGTATTAATCAAAGTATAATGGGAAACATGAATTTTGACACAAATTCATGCTTCCTATTACACTTTGGTTAGTATAAACACGTCCAGATACTTACTCAAAATGGAGGAGACATAACTCAGAAACTGATCACAAAGTTTGAAAGTTGAACATCCTAGTCGCCATTCCTGGCATTTGAGGCAACACCATTTCTCAAAATACTTTTCCACTTCCTTGTTTTTCCAAAGGCAGAGGATAGATGCTGATCAGAAAACAGATCAGAAAGCTGTTTGGGATGACTTTAAAAGCTCAAGGATCAGTTATATCATAAGCAACTAAATTTCATTTTTGATGTGTACCGTTGTGCCCACAGTAAAAAAATGACAATAAAGGTTATCTTATCTTATCTAACATGTTACTATTATTACAGTTAAGAAGTGTCACAAAGCATACTTTCTCCAAATACTGCTACTATTTTAGCGTCTGTGTTTTATATTTTTTATGTTTTGTTTTTATAGAGTTTTAAATTTTACCTTATACAGGGTCATTAGAAGAGTAGAAAATATACATTTTCGAAATAAAACAAATAGAAAATTCACACAATTCTTACAGTCTAGCTGTAATGGGAAATAATCAGCAAAGGCACTCCTTACTACCTACTACAGTTTGTTTTTTAGTTTACCTTGCCCTTTTTGGGTTGGTGAGAGAGGGGAAAATGAATGAAAAGTGTCAAATTAGTATGTTAAGTGAGTGTTATTTCGGTTGGGAAAAACAATTGAAGGTTTACTTACTGTAAATGGAAGTATACTCAGAAATAATGAGTGTGTTTCTGGTAGTCTGAGGCCTGAGTAGATTTTGAGAGACCAAGGGGAAGAAGCAATTCACTTCCTGTTTATATAATACCACTATGGAGTCTATTGGTAGAAAGGGCGTTGTTTACCTGAACGCCTATTCTCAACATGATGATGGATAATTCACCAATGGGTTATCTTAACTTTCCTGCTCCACGTGACTAAGTCTGAGTTTATAAATATCAGTACCACGCCATGTGCTCCCCAGTTTTGAGACTAGGCGATATGTGTACGTGTGTACGTCCTTGTCATAATACCCAGGCTTCCAGGCCCTAGGGTGGGAGTGAATTATCCATCATCATGTTGAGAATAGGCGTTCAGGTAAACAACGCCCTTTCTCCAACATGATTGGATGGATAATTCACCAATGGGACATACCAAAGCCCTGTGTCCCTAAGGGAGGGAGTCTGACTGGGCCTGGCTATCTTCTAATGTCAACGCCTGCTTCAGGACCTTACACCCAAATGAAGCCTCGGCAGCTGCGTACTTGTCAACCTTATAGTGATGGACAAAGGATGAGGGTGAGGACCAGGTCGCTGCCCTGCAAATCTCCTCTATGGATGCCTGAGTTGTCCAGGCCATCGAGGTGGCAGCGCCACGAGTAGAGTGAGCAGTTATGTGACTGGGAATTGGCAGTGACTGGTTCTGGTATGCTAGGGCAATGCAGGTCCTGATCCATCTGCCAATCGTGTAAGAGGAGGCCTTCCGACCTCTGGATGGAGGTTGAAAGGATATGAACAGTGCCTCGGACTTGCGGAAGTCTGCCGTCCTGTGTATGTAGCATTGTAGGGCCCTACGTACGTCGAGGGCGTTCCATTGTTTCTCAATGTCATTGGATGGGTTAGGACAGAAGTCCGGTAACACCACCTCCTGTGATCTATGGTATAGGGAGTTAACCTTGGGCAAAAAGGACGGGTCCAGCCGAAGTACTACCCTGTCCGTATGGAATATGCGCATGTTCCTGTTTACCGATAGGGCCGCCAGCTCAGAAATCCTTCTGGCTGACGTGATCACGACCAAGAAGGCCACTTTCAGTGACAGGGGTCTAACGGGACATGTGTCTATGTGTTCAAATGGTGGCTTAACTAGTGCCATTAGGACCCGGTGAAGCTCCCACGAGGGGTATCGATGTACCGTCAGTGGGCATGCGTTGGCAGCTCCCCTGATGAAGGAGCGAACCATGGGATGCTGCACTAGAGGGAGAGCGTTGTCGCCCGTGATTACTGTAGCGAGGGCTGCTATCTGTCTGCGGATGGTGTTCAGGGATAGACCCCTCTCCAGTCCATCCACTAGGAACTCCAGTACCGTAGGTACGGGGGCTGCTAAGGGTTCAAGTCCATGCCCTGAACACCACCTACAGAATTCCCTCCAGGTTGCATCGTATATTCTATTCGTAGAAGGTCGCCTGGATTGTTGGATCATGTCTATTACCCTTGGTGAATATGAGTCCTGACTCAATGCCCGGCGTTCAAGTGCCAGGCGGCTAACTGTAGCCACTGAGGGTCTGGGTGCTGAAGCTCCCCCTGCGGGAGGGAGGTGCGATCCGGTGGAACGCGCCACGGAGCCTCGATGGAGAGATCTGTCCGATCGGCAAACCAGGAGCGTCTGGGCCAGTGAGATGCGACCAGAAGTACTTCTGCCTGTTCCTGCAGCGTCTTCCGAATTGTGGCCGGAAGAAGTGGAAGGGGAGGGAAGGCGTACAGCAGTCCCCTTGGCCAGGGACTTCGAAGGGCATCCGTTCTCTCCGCTGACGGTGAGGGGAACCTGGAAAAAAACCTTGGTAGTTGGGAATTGTTTGGGGAGGCAGAGAGGTCTAGGACCGGTAGGCCAAACCTGTGCGTGATCTCTTGGAACACCTGCGGGTCCAGCTGCCATTCTGCCTGGTCCACTGTTGTTCTGCTCAGGGAGTCTGCCTGCTGGTTGGACTCTCCAGATATGTGTTCTGCCCTGAGGGAAGCAAGATTTAGTTCCACCCACGCCCCCAGTAAATGGGCCTCTTCCGTGAGGGCCCTTGACCTTGTCCCCCCCTGTCTGTTGACGTGCGCCTTGGCTGCTACGTTGTCGGTAAGCACTAGGATGTGCTGTCCCTTTACTATGTCCCTGAAATGTCTTAGGGCCAGGCGAACCGCCCTGAGTTCTAGCCAGTTTATGTTGTTTTCTAATTCCTGCTCNGCCCCCAGTAAATGGGCCTCTTCCGTGAGGGCCCTTGACCTTGTCCCCCCCTGTCTGTTGACGTGCGCCTTGGCTGCTACGTTGTCGGTAAGCACTAGGATGTGCTGTCCCTTTACTATGTCCCTGAAATGTCTTAGGGCCAGGCGAACCGCCCTGAGTTCTAGCCAGTTTATGTTGTTTTCTAATTCCTGCTCTGACCACTGGCCCTGTGTCCAGTGGGAGTCCAGATGTGCCCCCCCAGCCGAACAGACTTGCGTCTGTGGTGAGGGTCATCCTTGGTGGTTCCTTGAACACCGACCCCCGCGTCAGTGCCGGAGAGGTCCACCATCGGAGGGAGTTCAACGCCACCTGCGGAACTCGAACCTTCCGGTTGGAGGCGCTGATGCGCAGTCTCTGGGACGGAAGAAGGAGCCACTGTATCTCCCGGGCATGAAGGCGGGCCCAAGGCACGATCTGTACGCAGGACACCATCTTCCCCAGAAGCTGTGATAATGATACCAGGGAAGTCACTCTGGTTCTCTGGATTCTCCGGACTGCCCTGCGGATGCTGGTCCGGCGATCCTGTGATAGATATACCGTACGGCTGCTTGTATCAATTATTGCTCCTAGGTGAAGGAGCCTTGTTGAGGGTATCGTGTGACTCTTGCGAAAGTTGACAGAGAACCCATGGTTCTGTAAGGTACTAACTGTTAGGGTGAGGTCTGATTGAGCCCTCTGTGCGGAGGAAGACTGAATTAGTATGTCGTCCAAGTAGCACTGGACTCTGATGGGGACCCGTCCCAGGTGTGCAGCCAATGCCGCCAGTACCTTGGTGAACACTCTAGGGGCTGAGGATAGGCCGAATGGTAAGGCTCTGTATTGGTAATGGACCTGGTTGTAGCAAAAACCTAAGGAACCTACGGTGGCCTGCTAGGATGGGAACATGTAGGTATGCCTCGGTCAGGTCTATGGAGGTAAGGAAGTCCCCTTGTCTAATGCCCGCCAGGATTGACTGTAGGGATTGCATCTTGAACTTCCTGTACTTTAAGAAGAAATTTAGGTCCTTAAGGTCCAGTATTGCCCTCCAACCCCCTGATGTCTTGGGAACGACGAACAGGTTGGAGTAGAACCCCTGACCCCACTGATTCTGAGGTACCAGCTCTATAGCCTGTATCTGAAGGAGGTGACCTATGGCCTCTGACATGAGGGCTGCCTTATCTGTGTTTGCAGAAGTGGGGCATGTTCGGAAACGATTAATTGGGCTGGAGCGAAATTCCAGCATTAACCCATGGGTCACGGTGTCTAATACCCATGAGTCCGTGGTAGTGGTTGCCCATACGTTGGAATAACGGGTCAGCCTACCTCCTATAGGGTCAGCTGTAGTGGTATCACTTGCCTCGCCTGGTGAATCGTCCTCCGGTTCCTCTTGAGGAACGTCTCGCCTTCTTGGGCGCGTTCACTAGTGACTTGCGCTTGTCTTTGCCCTCAACCAGGTAAGAATCAAGAGCCGTCCCGAAGAGGAGCCCTCCCCTGTACGGCTTGGTGACGGCCCTCCATTTTGCCTTTAGGTCCACTCGCCAGTTCTTTAGCCACAGTAACCTGCGTGCAGAAATGGCTGCGGCGATGGATCGTGCTGAGTATCTGGCTGTGTGGAGGGAGGAGTCTGCTAGGTACTGCGACGTGGCCACCAGCTTACCCAGGTTCTGGTGCATCCTGACCTGATCTTGAGGAATCATGTCTTGCAATTCACGTAGCCAGAGTACTGAAGCTCGTGCGAAGAAGGACATCGAGGTGGAGGCCTTAACTGCCCAAGCTGCTGCTTGGTGAGACTTCCTAAGGGCTGTCTCGAACTTCTTTTCCTCTGCCTTGAGAGCTTCCGATATGTCCCCCGCTACGCCCGAGTTTGGGAACAGGGAGCTCAAGGGCTCATTGATCTAAGGCACCTCTAGTAGTGACACGAATGTGGGGGACACATTGAACAGGTTCTTTTCAGCGGACCCCAGGCTAGGTATGGATCCCAGGTTCTCCCATTGCTTTTGTACAGTGTTACTGAAGAATGGGGGGCAAGGGATATGATTTTGTGTCACCACCGGTTCTTTATAAATTGGATTGGGGTCGTTTGAAGACGACGGGACTGGTGTCTCCTGTTCTGTGGAAAGATTGCCTGTGGTGCAGGCCTTTATCAATAGGATATTGAACAGTGTGTGGTCAAAAGGACCCACTGGTGGAATCGGCTCTGGTGTTGTTGCATCCTCCTCTTCAGACAAGATGATGCCTGAATGGTTGAAGCCGGTTGATTCTGCCTCGGATGTCGCCTCATCTGTTGGCTCTAGTGACCCCGCCAGGCCGCTGTCCCTCAGTGAAGGTGAGGGTGCATGTTGTTGCTGGTGCGGTCTGGATGTGGACATGAACTGTGCCACGGCCTGGACTATCATGGCCTGGAGGGCCTCTGGGCCCACTGGCTGAGCGACTGTATTGGTCGCAAATGCGGCTCCCGCTGGGGCTAAGCCCTGTGTCATTACTCCCTGCGCCGCTGAGCCTGGTCCTGTCAAGGTTGTCTGAGCTTGAGTTACCTCTCTGGGAGGAGACCAGGCCCCCGGGGTCAGGCTGCAATGTGTAGACAGGGGCTCGAAGCTTGAGCTCGCTGGGGCTGAGTTCAGTAGTTGAGGTGCTTCCCTCTCAGATCTAGCATGCTTGGCAGGCTGTTTTCCCCTGGATGAGGAACTACTCTGTTTCCTCTTTGCAGGGGCCTCCGTGGATGATGATGATGATGATGATGCTGGATCAGCCGATCAGGTCGTCATCCTGGGGCTCTAATCAGAGAGAAGCGCCCCCCCTCTGGCGCTGTAATTCTCCTGAAGAGGCCCAGTGCAGTATCCAACCCAGGTGAGGAGGGG
The DNA here is from genome assembly GCF_001527695.2 of Protobothrops mucrosquamatus. Lineage (NCBI taxonomy): Eukaryota > Metazoa > Chordata > Lepidosauria > Squamata > Viperidae > Protobothrops > Protobothrops mucrosquamatus. Next base: position 581,376 of record NW_015386493.1, on the reverse strand, counting down.
GGGAGGGTTAGTAGGGTCTTAAATGAGGCAATGCGCCCAGAATGGACGAGCTTGCCTACCCCACGACGATGGATTCAGCCCGCTGTGCGCCGCAATAGATTGAAGAATGCGAGTTAGCTATGGTAGCTGTGAGCCCTCGTTCCTTAGGAAGCGCTTGGGCTCCTTAATTAATTGGTCCTAGGACCTGTTCAACTCGCTCCTTCCGCCCAGCGTCTTCTTCCCCTTGGGAGGATGCGATGATGGAGGGAAGT
>NW_015386493.1:563480-580345 GCF_001527695.2 Protobothrops mucrosquamatus | reverse complement strand
TAAAGTTTAAAGTTCTTTGTTTAAGTCTGGAGCATGAAGACTAAGTCGAAAAACTGGGGAGCACATGGCGTGGTACTGATATTTATAAACTCAGACTTAGTCACGTGGAGCAGGAAGGTTAAGATAACCCATTGGTGAATTATCCATCCAATCATGTTGGAGAATAAGCAATTCCCATTAAATTTCCACAAAAAAGAATTCCCTGCTGCTACTGATATTGTATTAGCTGTTTAATTGCAAAAAAGGAGAAACTTAATGTTCTGTAATACACTTGCTCATTGTTTAGTTAATGAAGTGTAGTAGCCCTGCCAGTGATCCAAGAGAGTTAATTGCATACCATGGGTAACTTCCAGTATTTACTGCAAGATTTAGTATAACAGCAGATTCTAAACATGGGGTGGGACAGGGGTGGGAGATGGAGAGGCTGGTGAGCATCATTGCTCTACCAGTTCATGTATTCATTTTATGCACTTAAATTATGCCATATGATATTTTAATTGGGGAAGCTGGAGAAAGGACGTTTTGGAGAAGACCAGCACAATTAATTCGTTTGACTCAGCCATCTGAAATCATTTCTTGCTCTGGAGCATTTAAACAGATTTCTAGACTAGAAGAGGATCATACAGGGCTGCTTTGTCTCCATTGCAGTGAGGGAAACCAACAGAAAGGTTAGATGAGATGAAGCCATTAACGTACAATAGCTTTTAAAAGCCTGTGATGTTGTGTCCTTTGCTCTCTTGTCCACAGCTTTAAATTTCAATATGAAGGGCTTATTTTTTCACTATTTGGCATCTGGCATGCAAAGGTCAAACATAGCAATGCCTGTTATTGTATAAAGCAATTTCCTATTGCAGCAAAATATATAATTCAGCCTGTAGCTGGCTGCTGGCCTTGAACTATGGATTTTTACAACTCTTTAACATAACCATTTGAGAAAGCATGAAAAAAGATTCCCCATTTTCTCATATTCCCACTCACATATCATGCAGTAAGGACCATGGATCCCCCCCCCTTAATGTTAATGTAGCAGTAATTACTCAAATATCTGACTTCAAAAAAATAAGCAGGTTAGGATCTGATTAATATTTGAATGGATAATCAACTGAAAATCTCTTGATTGTAGGCTTAAAAAGAAGCAAACAATAGACATTTCCAAACGTATACAGTGAGGGGAAAAATTATTTGATCCCCTGCTGATTTTGTACGTTTGCCCACTGACAGTCTATAATTTTAATGGTAAGTTTATTTTAACAATGAGAGACAGAATAACAACAACAATAAAATCCAGAAAAACGCATTTCAAAAAAGTTATAAATTGATTTGCGTTTTAATGAGTGAAATAAGTATTTGATCTTCTACCAATCAGCAAGATGTCTGGCTCCCAAATATCTTTTATACAGGTAACGAACTGAGATTAGGAGCACTCCCTTAAAGAAGCAATCAATCAGATTCCAAACTTTCCACCATAGCCAAGACCAAAGAGCTGTCCAAGGATGTCAGGGACAATATTGTAGACCTACCCAAGGCTGGAATGGGCTACAAGATTATAGCCAAACAGCTTGGTGAGAAGGTGACAACAGTTGGTGCGATTATTCACAAATGGAAGAAACACAAAATAACTGTCAATCTCCCTCTGTCTGGGGCTCCATGCAAGATCTCACCTTGTGGAGTTTCAATGATCATGAGAATGGTGAGGAATCAGCCCATAATTACATGGGAGGATCTTGTCAATGATCTCAAGGCAGCTGGACCATACTCACCAAGAAAACAATTCATAACACACTATGCTGTGAAGGACTGAAATCCTGCAGCACCAGCAAGGTCCTCCTGCTCAAGAAATGTACAGGCCTGTCTGAAGTTTGCCAATGAATATCTGAGTGATTCAGAGGAGAACTGGGTAAAAGTTGTGGTCAGATGAGACCAAAATCGAGCTCTTTGGCATCAACACAACTCACCATGTTTGGAGGAGGAGGAATGCTGCCTGTGACTCCAAGAACACCATCCCCAACCTCAAACATGGAGGTGGAAACATTATGCTTTGGGGGGTGTTTTTCTGCTAAGGGACAGGATAACTTCACTGCATCAAAGGGACGATGGACGGGGCCATGTACCGTCAAATCTTGGGTGAGAACCTCCTTCTCACGGCATTGAAAATGGGCCGTGAATGGGTATTCCAGCATGGCAATGACGCAAAACACACTGCCAAGGCAACAAAGGAGTGGCTCAAGAAGAAGCACATTAAGGTTCTGGAGTGGCTTAGCCAATCTCCAGACCTTAATCCCATGGAAAATCTGTGGAGGGGGCTGAAGGTTCAAAGTGCCAAACATCAGCCTCGAAACCTTAATGACTTGGAGAGGATCTGCAAAAAGGAATGCGACAAAATCCCTCCTGAGATGTGTGCAAACCTGGTGGCCAACTACAAGAAATGTCTGACTTCTGTGATTGCCAACAAGGGTTTTGCCACCAAGTACTAAGTCATGTTTTGCGAAGGGGTCCAATACTTATTTCACTCATTAAAATGCAAATCAATTTATAACTTTTTTGAAATGTGTTTTTTGGATGTTTTTGTTGTTATTCTGTCTCTCACTGTTAAAATAAACCTACCATTAAAGTCATAGACTGATCATTTTTTTGTCAGTGGGCAAACGTAAACAATCAGCAGGAGATCAAATAATTTTTTTCCTCACTGTATTGTTACTAGAAAAATCCTACCTAGATGTGTTCACTAAGCTATCAGAAGTGATCCTTAGGGTGTTAGAGTATATATCTCAAACACTTCAAAATACTTACCATAACCTGTTAGGAGATGGAACAAGGGTATTCCTTGTTCTTCCTTGTTCTTCCTTGTTCTTCCATTTTCATTTTTCCCTTTAGCTGTCAACTTAACAAACACTCTGTCCAAACACCTTGTCAAATTGCTTTGGGCTTTTTATATTTTTCTTTTAATTTACAGACTGCTAATAAATGTCCCTCAGCAGGCTATCCTATTTACTTTCATGGGAATTCATCCACTTAAATTTGTTATTAGAATACAGGTAATAAAATATGATAGATTAGTGTGGGTCTCCACTAATCTCCACTCCACCCCATCTCCAATTAATTCACAGCAAGTTTGTTCATTTTTCCAAATTTAATGCTGAATTGAAAGGAATGCTTTTGTACCCACTTACAAAATGTATCAACTATTTTTCCTTCCTGTTGCATGGAAGCAGAATCTTAGATCTTCCTTTTGAAAGCATTTGGTTATCTTGTAGTGTTATTAATCTTGGATTTCTTCCCCATCATTAAATTTATTGTCCTTGTATTAGTATCCCATTTCTGTTAAAGCAGATGATAAATAACACTGGGCATATTGTAGAGCCAGAGGGCTTGTCATCTCTCCATGTCAATAGAGCTGTAGTGTTGTTCATTTTTTAACAATCAACATGTGGCTCTGTGCCATTTATTTCTATAAAGAAAACTGGTAAGGTGGAGCTGTTTTTTATTGTTGTATAGTGGAACATCAGTGCTACATCAGTATAAACATCTAGTTATAAGGCTGTTCCATATGTCTGCAACAAATCTCTTCTGAAATCTTGCCAAGAAAACTGCAGGGACTTGTCCAGGCAATTGCCAGGAATCAAAATTGAATTGGGGGTGGGTGGGGTGGGGTGGGAAGCAGCATAAACCACTCAGAATCTTATTCAGCAGCATGCAAAAACTCAGTGACATAAATAAATAAGTTTCTTATTGCTCATAAGACATCCTTCATAACTGTGGCCAAACCAATACTGCCAAGTTAAATGACCTATCAGGCAGTATAGACTGAAACTACATCCAGTTATTTTAGTTCTGTCAGTATCTTTTGCATTACTGGTCATGGGCACTTGCGGTTTAAAAAAAACAAACAAATCCAAAACTAACATTATTTGAGAACAATTTTGAGATATGTATTTATTGGAAGATAAGGTGCTTGAGATTTTTGCAGCTTTAGTGATCTGAGACTTGAAAGAATAGATTAAGGCCTAGTCTTCTAAAGGTTAACCATATTCCTATACACTTCATAGACATTTGTTATGTGGGTTTAGTTTTTCTCCCTGATATACTCATTTTCTGTACATACAATAGTGCCTGGGTACATATTCTCACATACTCAACTAAACGACTCTTTTCTTCCTCAGGCTTAGCTCTCAGGTTCGCTCTGACAAATTCGATTCCTCTTAGGTCATGCAATGTATAACAAATTGGAACTTTCTGGCTTTTGCTTAACCCAAGTGGACATAATTGGACAAGAGAGGACAGTAGAGGCAATCAAGCAGCCTCTCAAGGACATTGGCTTTCAGACTTGATGTCCTTTCCCAAAGGTATATTTTTAAGCACTCCTAGTACCCCATTCAGACCTGCTATACTTAAACTAACTAATATGTTTTAAACTAAGACAGCCCTTAAAATGGTTTTAGAGAGGAAGATACAAAAGGATTGCATTCAAATCCAGACTCTGCCTGTGTGGTGAAAAAGCTATAGAAACGATCAAACATGCCTTACTTTATTGTCCATTTTATGCCAAACTTTTAATTCTACATCTAACTAAATATCCCGATCTCTCTGATCAGTTCTATTTAAATCATCTTATTAGCAGATTCAAACGATTATGTCTCTTTAAGTGTGGCAGAATTCTGTCACATGATTAGTAAGTTGCCCAGCAGTTTGAATGACAAAGCTCTTCATCTAATGAAACAATCAGTATTAATTTTGTGTATCCAGGAGTTTTATTGGCTGGTCATTCACCTCAATAAAAATTCGGTTCTGTTGATAAACATACAGTGTGTATCTAAACGGAGTAGTTATTTAGGATTTCACCTGCAGTTTAAAATGTTACAGCTCCCAAATAGCTTATTCCTTCATTTCCAATTCATGATTACTTGATCTGTAAAGTTCGTGTTGTATTTTGGATTAGAGAAATGATTTTAACTTTTTTCCCCCAACATCACTTGTTTGTACCATAGAATATGTTCTGAAGACTCCCTTCTCTATTTGTCAGCAAGAAATCAGGAGCAAAATTCTTAACAGAAGGAAGGAAAGTTATTTACTTTGTAGCTGCTGCCATGTAAAAAAAACAAATAATCTGCCTATTTCTGTGCTTTTGATTGGAACTTTGCTTCATAGTTTGAGAGATGAATAATTATCAGAAGCAGTGTAGCAAAGACAACTGGTTTCCCTTACCAGCTGCTTACCAAATGATTCTGCTTCACATTGATCAGGAGAATTGGCATAAGCCTTGGTGCTTTTTGGCAGAATGTAAGAGCAGAATAAAAAGGGGCTATCTTCAAAAGCACAATTCTAAAAAAATGAAGCATTCTTGGCTGCAAATCTAAGGAAATGTTAACAGGGTACATGTGAATGTCTGGCAATTCTCACCTTGCAATGCATAGGCATTGGTGACATCAAACTAAGATTATGCTTGCATGAATTTTAACGTACATTCAAATTGCTTTGCACTTTGGCTGGTTACTTTAAAGAAGAAAAGAACTAAGTAAAAACCTCAAGCATAATGCTGATAGTGGTGCATGATAAGTATATAAATAAAAAGGCAGGCAGTGGGATTATCAGATGAATTTTGTTGCATTACAACAACTGTTTTTGTAGGAGTGACAGAATAAGTAAGCAAACGTAACTGGAATATGATATTGCATGTGCAAATTATGCAAGACTTGGGTTGTATCCAAAGTCTGCTTATAGAAAAACTGCAAGAAAATGTGTTTGGCAAATAGTTACGTATTTGGTTTTCAGTTGCTGAACTACTAGTGGAACAAAGCAAGAAAACCAGTGAAATAACACAAGGACTTTTTACATGTTCCATTATAACTTCAATTGGCCAGAGTGCAACCACTGTTTTGGAACATCTGGTAGAACAAGGGGAGGCTGTGCTGCCTAGGAAACAATCAGACAAAAGAGACAGAGCCTCCAGCGTCTTAGCAATCAGAGAAAAAGACTTAGGAAGGACCCATCTAATGGATCAAGAGGTTAAAAATAGCGATAGGACCTTTGTACCTTCAAACTTGCAAGATTCTGTTAATGTAGCCTTATGATAAAGTAAAATCAGTTTATGTATCTTGTCTGGCTTACCTGGGAGGGTAATACACTTGCTCATTGTTTATGGCCCACATACTCACTGGCCACTATTTCTACTGCAGTATTGCTTTGTTGCTTCAGGAGCTGCAGTGGTTGCCAGTGTGTTTTCAAGTGCAATTCCAGGTGCTGGTCACCACCTTCAAAGCTCTATATTGCTCCAGGCCTGGATATCTACGTGAGTCTCTTTCCTGAATGGTCTCTGCTGATTGGACACGGGTAGCCAGAGAGCACCATATTAAAGTTCCCCCATCTACCAGGAAGTGAGGCAGGAGAGGGCTGTAATGTCAAGCATTCTTGACAGCAACTCCCTTTTGCGGAGAGTCTACTCTCTGAGATACCAGAAGCCAGTATAGACTTAGTTTTTGGGGAGCCTGTTGGATAATGACTCATCCTATTTCAGACACAGCATATGAAGACTTAGCTGTCTGGAGGAAGGATCTCATGTTAGGAAAGGCAGAATGAAAGAAAAGAAGAGGACAACCAGCAGCAAGGGTGATAGACTCAGTTACAGTAGTGATGAATGTACTATGGGAAGAGCTATATTACCAGGTTTGGAACAGATCATAGGGAGAAAATCTTTCTATGTGCTCACTAGGAGTCAACAATGACTTGATGGCACAAAATGTGTGTGTGTTCTTATTATTTTTTTACTAGTCATTATAAAATAATTTCATTACTGAAGTTTTAAAATATAACCTTATCTTATGGCTGCAAGTAAGTGTCTGCAAGACTGAGGCAACAGATTAATTGCAGAAATAAATAAAAACAAATACATAAACACCAAAAGCCATATCAGAAAATTCCTGTTCACTGTTGTTCTTCCAGATAATAGGAAAAACAGATCAATTACAATTTACTGTGGTTCAAAACTTTTTTCAAGCAAGTGACTAATGAGCATAACAGATTGTTGTACTTCTAAAGTACTTTTCTTTTGGAAAGAATACTATTGGGAAATTTCTCCTGTTTCCCTATAAGAATCAGGACAACACTGGTGTTCTGACAACTGATTATATAGCAGAACAATTTGATTTGATCACTGCCCACATCCAAAGCCAAATGGAGTAACTCTATAGTGTTCACTCACTTAATAGCTTTCTGCTGATAAATTTCCAAGATTTCAGAAAAGATTCAGAATCCACATGAGTCTGTAATGGTCTTTTTGTTGTATTCATGTGATCTCAGTTCTACAATGACCTAGAAATTATTCTCTTTTGGTATGATGGGCGAGATAAAACTGTTCAAAGTTGAACTGACTTGAACGGAGAACCTTATATAAAAGTAGATCAGGAACAGTCCTCTCAAAGGAATGCTGATAAAAAATATTTTAATTGTAAAAATAAAAATAGAATAGGAATACACCACATCCTAGCTAGTCAGAAAAGGCAAAGAGTGTAGAAGAAAATGGACAATCCACTACTGGAAGAAAAACTACTGGAGAAAAATAGTATGTCCAATCATTTCTGTGTTCCTGGGGATTCCTGCTTCTGAGTCAAGCTGGGACATTAAGTGCTTTATTCTATAAAAGAACAAAGGCAGAACAAACTTAATGAAAAAAATAGTAGCATGGGGAAAGCCAGGAAAATATATAAAAATCCTTGAATACAAACTTTATAAAAAGGATAGAGAAGAACATATTGTGATTTGGTGTCATTCTAAGCATAAAGAACATGATTTCCGTTCCCTTCCTAATACAACTAGGCATCTGGGTGAGTGTGTTTTACAGTAGCTGAGTTTACAGTTCACTGAGCTATCTGCTGTGACAACACTGTCACTCCCAGTTTAGATCCTCATTAATATAGTTTGTGTATGCATTTGTGTGAGAGAGAAAAAAGGGGGATTATTAATTTTGCTAACATGTATCACTTTGTACTCCTTTACACTGAATTACATTTACAATTTTGATGCTTATTCACACAGTTTGAAAATGTCTTTCTGTAGTTCTTTACAATCTCATTTGACTGATTTCCCTAAATGCATCAACAGCCTCAGCCACCTTGGGTGTAATTATGCATTAAACATTTTTCCTAATTTGAAAATTGTCTGAATATCAATACACCGTGTTTCCATTCTTTAGATGGTTACCGCTCATTAAAATCTGGGTCTTCTTATTCCACAGGTGTTTAGTTTTTTAAAAAGCTTTTGGTGAGAGATTTTTTCAAAAGCTCTTTGAAAATCCAAGTATGTAATATCTTGTCTCTCTTTATAGATTATGTGCTAGCCCTAATATACATTGTTGTTAACTGAGAATCCTTGTAATGCAAACTTCTCTTACCCTTCAGGGGCAAATGTGTCTATGACATCAATTCAGTTTTGAAAACTCTCAAAATCTGAGATTAATTCACAGGCATGGGTCTCTGAAGAAGCTCTAATTACATTTTAAACATACTACTACTACTAATAATAATAATAACTTTATTACTGTCATAGACCAGCAATAGACATCACTTTTTACAATATATTAAAAAAATAATACTGACATTAATAGTAAATAATAACATCCCTGTTAAGAAAATACATGTTCTCAAAATGTTAGAGTCACTCCCTAGTTTATGTGAGTGGAAAGCCGATAAGTGTGTGAGTAAATATAATGTTCCAAAAAGTATTAGAGATATCTCCAAAAAATTGGCACAAGTTGACGGCTATAGATCTGTAACCAATTTTTTTCTTGTGGACATTGCTGCAACACAGTATTTTGCCACTGCATGCGTGATAGAAGGGTTTGAGTCCTGGAGGAGAAAGCCTACATAAAAATTGTCTGCCTTCCCTGGCAGTCTCTCTAATAAGGGGAGAATATATGCTGACTTATAAACTCGGTATAACTCACAGTACAATAAAACATGTGAGATATCTTCGACTTCTCCTTTACCACATATACATACCCGTTCTGCTATTGGTGTTCTCTTATACCTGCCCTGGAGGAGTGCTGAGGGAAGAATGTTAAATCTGGCTCTGAAGAAAGCTATACTGTATGTGACTCAATACATGTTTTTCTTTAATTTGTTTGGTGTGGCTTTTCTTCTTGTTTGGATCTGCTTGCCCTTCCCAGCCTTAAATTGTTTCTTCTGATTCAGCCCTACCCCATGTCTTTTCTCCAATGTTGCTGCATTTCTTTCCTTCTCTTCTGGACGCTACCTCCTCTTGTTAAGGCTCTTCCTGTGCTTGAGGTGGAAAACAATGAAACTTTGATTTTAGGTTTTACCAGTTATATAGGTTTGTTGTTAGAGAAATGGCTAGTTTACACTATTATGTAAAAGTAAGACGTTGAGGTTTGATGTTCTTATCTTATTCTATTGCCCGAAAGGGAGTCGGAAGTCAATGCCTTTTCTTTCTTCACCCGCCCCCCTTCCTACACTTTTCCCTTCCCTTTTCCCTCCCCTATTTTTTCCTAACATTTTATTTTGTATGTTTGTATTTTGTATTATAAACTAGGTAATAAAAAAAGAAAGACTTTTCTTGCCTATGGGAGCACCATAGCATCTCTTCTGTCTGAACTGTAGGGCTTGCTCCCAAGCAAGCTTTTGTTGGCACAGATTTCTCCAGTGTAAGCCACATCCTTCTCATATGACTTCTCTTCCAGCTTTCAGAAATAAATGGCTTTTTGATGTGGTTTTTAATTGGAATACAGGTACTAGCAGAGACTTTTCTCAGATGTTCATGTCCAAATAATTCTGTACCATATTTTTTTATGTCCCCATATACAGTACCAGCATCTAGGTTACTGTAGCCTTGGTTTTGTCTGTGAATAAATCAATCATTTACAAACTGGATTAGCATAGTACATTTGTTGTCGGAACAAAAATATGAATGTCAGAAAAATTAAGAATTCAGGAAGCCACATTTAGAACTGCCTAGAGTCAAAGCTGAATGAAGTTATAACATCTTTCTCACCGTAAGTCAAAGAATCCATCAAACTCATTTTTCCTCAAACAACTTTTTCAACTCAGTATTTTTTAAAAAAAAAAAAAGACAGGAAGTGCAAGTATTATGAAGGTTTTTATAATTACCTAAATTGTTAAAGTGGAGCCTTCTGTTTCAACATGGTCTTAGCTAAAACTAAGATTATTTTATCTGGTGAGGCAGGAGAAAAGAAGGAATTAAATAAAGAAAACCTCCAAAAATGCTGGATATGTTTTACAACCATAAATGGTAAAAGCACTCCTGTTGTTCTGCCAGAAAGCAGACCGATAGCGTAAGGTTTTGATTTACAGAAACAGCTTTCCACAGACCCTTGTAGAGAATGTTGTGCCTGTTATAAGAATGTAACTAACTTTTTCATGATTTTGGAATATTTTTTTAAAAGTAGACTCACATTTCTGCCAATGTTGGGAACAAATCAGAGAAACAAATATGACAATCAGGTTAAGAGATTTCCTGGGTTCAGGATGAGTGGGTTCACTTCATAGAGTTTCTAATCCACATGCCCATTTGTTCATGAAATAATCTCTCTGGCTATAGACATCTGCTGTTGAAATGCTTTAGCTTTATTTACTGTCTTGTGTAGGCTCAGTAGTTGGATCCTAGTGGTTTCTCCATTTCAAACCTAGACTGGACTTGAGTTACCCATTTTAACCTCTCACTATCTTGCTTGGAATATTATAATAATAATAATAATAATAATAATAATAATAATAATAATAATAATAATAATAATAATAATAATAGTAGTAGTAGTAGTAGTAGTAGTAATAGTAGTAGTAATAAAGTTGGAAGGGACATTGGAGGTCATCTAGTCCAACCCCCTGCTCAGGCAGGAACCCTACACCATTTCAGACAAATGGCTGTTCAGTCTCTTCTTAAAAACTTCCAGTGTTGGAGCATTCACCACTTCTGGAGGCAGGTTGTTCCACTGTTTAATTGTTCTAACTGTCAGGAAGTTTCTACTTAGTTCTAGGTTGCTTCTCTCCTTGATTAGTTTCCACCCATTGCTTCTTGTCCTGCCTTCAGGCGCTTTGGAAAATAGCTTGACTCCCTCTTCTTTGTGGCAGCCCCTGAAATATTGGAACACTGCTATCATGTCCCCCCCCTCGTCCTTCTCTTCATTAAACTAGACATACCCAATTCCATATCATAGAGTTAATGTTATTCTGAGTCATCCAAGATGAAACCAACAATAAAATGTTAACTATCTCTTCTAAGCCAGAAAGCAGAGCTTAAGACTTGGCCTCTGGAAGAAAATGCTGTCCAAAGTTTGCAACTGAGAGAACCATATGGCCAATGCCAGAGAGTAATCTAGGAGACAGGAGAAGGAGTATGGAATAAGGCCTCTTGAGGGGGCGGAGCACAGAGAAGTAAACATCAGTGCCATCCTTGAACTCATAACCCAGTAGATTTGAAGCCATTGTAAAACTCTTCCTCAAATCAATGGACTAGGTTCCAAGTTTGGAGGAATAGTGCTGACAAAGAAACCTAGATTGGCCAGTGGGAAGGCTGAGACTGATTAGAAAGTGGTCTTTGTTGTGGGGAAAATCAGAGGAGGAAGGAATTTTAGGTAGATTCACCACCATGAGTTACTTATAAAGTAATAAAGCTAGAATAAAAATCCGATAAATAAAAATTAAACAAAAGTAAGATCACAAGCTGATGTTGTTTGAATAGAGATTTCTAACACTGCTTTCTTTGGCTGTTTGATCGTACCAGAATTGCTGTGATCAAAAAATGTGTTGCCTTCGGCCTCAAGTCCTATACTGTATCTTTCTGAAAAAGTGAGACAAAATGTATTTGCTGGTGATCCTTAGTGATCACCCATCTAGGGACCATTCAAAGCATAACAATGGCAAATGGGATTGCCAGAATTGCCATGGCTAAGCAGCATGGTCATATAACATTGTACTTTATGACTACATCACTTAGCAACAGCAGTTCTGCTCCAAATTGCTGTTGTAAACTGAGGACGACTTGTGTTGTAGCTGCCATTCTTTTGCCTGCTAGTGTAAGAGTTTGGTTGGTTTGATTGGTAAGAGTTGATTTCCCCTTGCCAAAGCAGGCAGTACAACTTCTTAATAGTTCTTAGTCCCCCATGAATGAATTTTGTGCCCCTGAAATTAGAACTTGAGGCTTCCAAATGTGATAGAACTTAAGCTGCTGAATTTGTATGGAACAGATAATTTGTAAAAAGATATCGATATCTTGTGTTTTTTTTCACTAAATACTCTTAATGATACAACTTCAAAGGTTGTAATATGCATTATTTTTCTTCGTTTGTCTGCTCACTATGTATGTTCAATCTGATTCAGGGACTTTCTGACCAAAACAACAATTTAGAGTTGCCTTCTCTCTCAATAATATTTTTAATTAAAATGCATTAACATTTGAAAGAATCTTCTTGTGTCACACTACAGTAATGTATCCTAGTAAGTAAAACATAACACAATTATTTTATTCCAGTGAAATAAATATATCAGAGAGCTGTGATGGATTTTGTGCCGTATCATTGATTATCATGAAACTGACATTATTTTGGTTATTTTAGATGCAGATGATTTGAGAGATGGTTAAGAGTTTGTCTGTGGAAATTGGTGTTGGATGGAGAATAGCAGAAGATAGTATAATTTAAGAAGCAAAACTTGAGTTCAATATGAAGGAAATTTAGATTACTTGTGACTTTAAACACACACACACACACACACACACACGTTTTACTCTCTTTTCTCAGTATCCCAGTAACATTTTCCTTCCTAGATGGCCTCTGAAGTAGCCTTCATTTGTTTTGTGAAGTAACTAAGTACAGTTCCTCGCTGCTCTTTGGAAAAAGGAGGGGATAGCCTCAATGTGTGTGGCCACCGCTATTTCCGCATTATTTACTCTAACAACAAGCTAGACAGATAAATCAGGTTCTCTTCGATTTTGGCTGTCTTGAACTGACAACTGGATAAACATGAATTATGTATAACGATATGGGGATTTTTTTTTTCTGCTTGGGTTCCATGTCAGTTGTGTTAGAAAGGTATGTCAAAGTTTACTATAAATACTAATGGATGAGTGTTGGATTACTGAGGAGTGCTGAGTAGATGAGATGGTTATTTAATGCCTGATCTGGAATGACTTTATAGCAACACTGTAGGGTCCTTTCTTGGAAACTATCAGGGTTTCAGGGTTGCTACCTGTGAATTGTTAATCTTAAGCTTGAAATAGATCTTGCCATTTTGCAATCTCAACACTGATTTGTTAATTTATTCTTTAAAAACACTTAAACAAATCATTATCAGCAATTTAACTCTCATACTTATTTATTTACCACATTTATAACACTACTTCAGGGTGACCTATGTGGTTTCAGACTAAAACTGATGCAAGCCTAGGCAGAACTTGTTGTAAAAATAAAATACAATTGGAATGAACTTTTAAAATCACTAATAATCCACACTGTTGTGGAGACAGTCTTATAGTAAGAAAAGAATATTCTGGAATTATAGTCAAGCCATTGACATGTAGTTATGTTACAAGAAACATACAAAACAGGTTGAATGATAGGTACTTTGATGAACAATTTTTTTTCACAAGGGTCTAATAAATTAAGGGGAATAGCCATCCTATTTAAAGCTGGCATAAATTTCAAGATTGAAAACATTTTGAAAAATGGGGGTGGTCAAAATATATTTATAGAAAGGGAACGTGATAATCAAACATTAACTCTAACATCTATATGTGCTCCTAATCAGGGTCAAATTGGTTTACTACAGGATATTGTGAATAGAAAAAAAGTAACCTGGATCATTTTATAACAGGAAGGTGTTTTATTATTGATGCATTAAAGCCCCAGATGTAGCAGAGACTTCTAAATTTAATGCATAGAAAATGTTTGTTAACTGATCTAATGGAACAAAAACCAGGATAGGTTAAAATATAAACTATCAAGTTAATATAGAAGTTGCATCCTTGTTTGACATTCTTTTTTATTGGTGCTGATTCAGTCTTAACCATGAAGCTTCTGAAAAAGATGTAAAAGAGACCAGTCAGTAGAGACTGATTTGAGTTTACTCCAGATTTTATCTCTAAGAATAATAGGAATAAAGACAACAAATAGCAAAGCATCGAGAATGCCTTAGGAAAAATCTCTTACAAATTTCTCCAAGAGTTTATTTAAACTGGAGAAATACCATTGAAGCTCAGTTTATTATGGTATTGGAGGAAGCGGAAGCAAACCTAAGAAGGATGAGGATGCAAACTCTCAATATCGAATTGTGCGAAATAAAATACACATTTGATTGACTCCATCAAGATAGTTGATTGAGTATGATTAGATATGGCAGCGTCTTATATGTTAGTGAGATCAAATGTGAGATGGATTCTATGAGGCAATGGGGTGGAGCTACAAAACAATGGTGCATTAAGAGTACAAAGTCTACTGTATTCTCTGAATTTGGTTACTTCTAGAGAATTACTTTTAAGGGTTTATCTTATGTTGGCCTTGCTTCCAGGAGCCTATGCTCGCCTCCTAGTATCTTCTCCCAGCTTTATCAACATTTCTTGGCATTTTAAATGTTTTATGGCTGAGCTGACAGGGTTACTTGTTTCTCAGGTCCCTGGAAATGTCATTAGGGAGGGGTATGCTTTGCTTTGTCCTAACCCAATGCTTTATTTTCTTTTGCATGGCCTTATGGCTTATATACAAATTGGACTCTGGCAGCATTTTTTCCCCCACTGTGCTTTTGTAAGCTGGTGATTGGCTTGCCCAAGCAAAACCCAGTTTTAACAGAAGGTGTCCGCTGTTTATCCCTTCTTCCACCCACCTGGTCAACAACAGTTACATTTGGTGGAGGAAAGAATGGGGAGAAAGAAAAGGGCAAATAAAATATGAGATCTTTTCAGCCCCAGAACTACAAGTTTATTAGTGGACATTTACTTTTTTGGGTTGTTCTTAACTGTTTCTTGACTGTTTACCTTCTCTTTGAAATAACAGAAAAATGCTTGCCTTCAAAAACATTTCTGGGAAGTTTCTGCTGAGCTCTTTTTCTGGAATGGCATACTTCTTTATTTTGTTTTTGTTTGTCCTATCTTACTACTAATTAATGACTTTTATTTGAGCTCAATCTTTCATCCACCAATATGGATAAAAGACTGTCCATTGTATATGCTGGATCCTATATACTGAGTTTTATAGCAAATCTTCCTCATCTGTCACCTGAGCCCATAGACATGCTATCTCTTCTTGAATATACTATTTATCTTTCACTTGCCCAAAATTTCAGGTTAAAGTAATTGAGAATTGTTTCATCTAGGAAACTGAAACACAGAATTTTATAAAGAAGCAATTTTGCATGTTGAAAATTTTGCATAACAAAAACTAAGGAGTATTTTACTTTATTTCAGTACTTTACTTTTAATTCTACTCTACTCTACTCCACTCCACTCCACTCCATTGTTCATAGTAATTACTTTCCTTTTCCTTATATCCTGTGTCTTCATCTTTTTAACTTTGAGCTTCAGGTTACTTACTGTGTATTGCATAAACTTTAAGAATGTTTTCTGATTCCAGTTTTTTCCATTAGCGCTATCAAATCACTTGAACTTGTTTTCAGAATTCTTCCCCAAAGGATTGCATTCTAAATTGGAATATATCGCAACTCTTTTGTTGGTCTTTAATTAATTCCTTAATCCTTCTCACTATGGCTAACTCAGCCCTTTCCCATTAAAGCTACAGCATTGGTATTTGGCAGTCTTGGATTAAACAATAAGGTACAGATTGGATATTGGATTTAGAATAAAAGTAGTACATTTTACTAAGTACCCAAAACCGTATGCATCCCGTTGACTGACATTTTTAAAAAATTCTTGAAATATTTTTGTTTTATAACTGCAGAATACACTGGAAGGAAAAAAATCCCCTTTTCAAAATGTATAATCAAAATTGTGAGCTTTGGGAAACAACAGAGACTAGGCGATTCAGGAAATTCCAGAGTAACAGGAGAATGCTCTCAGTAAATGCAGCTATCTATAGCTGAGTTTGTTTGGATTTGAATTTGAATAGTTTGACATTTTTGTCTTTTGCTCCTCCCTTTGGAGGAGTCCAACTCAAAGGGCAAGCTTCCCAACTGATGAAGCAACCACTTCTATGTTGGCAAGCCTGCATGGACAACTGCAGAGCCAAGCGTGTTGCCTCAACCTTGAAAAAGGGGTTAGCAAACTACACCTGGTCAGGAAGACTGGCAAGCAAGCATGCCAACAGTTGCTTTGCTGCAGATCAAGTTAAAAGAACAGCTAAACATTAAATAATTGCTGAAACATTAGTTCTGTAGTGACATCTTTGCATATAATGCTAAGGAAGAAGTTTTCCATCTGAGAGTTCTGCATCTTTTCACTATCTCACTCTTTTTCCGTTTTAAAAAAAAAAAGAGATTTCTGAACTTAGAAAATCATTCTGTTTATCAGTTTGGGCTGAGTCTTCAGCATATTTTGATATTGTAAAAGATATTAGGTAGGGATATAGGTGCTCATCTGTATTTGTGTTGTTATATATGACACATTCTTTTTATGTTGCCACTTCACTGTACTGAGTGTTTTCTGTTGATATTAAGGGAAAAGGGCCTCCATGACGACCATGGACTTGACCCAATTAGTTCATGCCCCCACTCACATGGGAGGACACACACTAGATCTAATTTTTGTCTCTGGCCAGTGGCAGAATGATCTGGAAATGGGGGAGATAAATATAGAGCCCTTGTCATGGTCAGATCATGCTCTCCTTAGGATGGACTTCCGGACCGCTTCCCCCCGCCGCAGGGAGACGGAACCGCCTAGATGGTTCCGTCCCAGGC
>NW_015386493.1:550729-561965 GCF_001527695.2 Protobothrops mucrosquamatus | reverse complement strand
GCTATTCCAACAAGCGGGACTGGCCTAGGGCAATTTTTAGAGGGGTTTTAATTATATTTTAATTAGACAACATTTAAATATTTCTTTTTAACTAATTTTAATTTTGTAATTGTTATTGGTGTATTTTTAACTGATTGTCAGCCGCCCTGAGTCCGCAAGGAGAAGGGCGGGATATAAATTCAATAAATAAATAAATAAAATAAATAAAAGTTTTAGAAGCTCAGTACAGGGGATCCTAGTGATAGCATAACTGCTTGTTTAACAGCATAGATGTGCATCATTAACTCACTCTTTACGTTAGCTATCCTTCTGCTAGCAGAACCCTTTCACCCTTATGGGGTGAGGCAATTTTCTGGTGGAGGATTGTTTTTTTTCTTTAAATCTGTTAAGATCCAATTATTATGAAAGTGCACTAAATTTCAACCCCTATTTATTATTTGACTTTTGCAAATTACCTCAGTAATGTCTCAATGCCTCCTCTTCTCTCTAGTAGTTCAGGATTTGTAGTATTGTTACAATTGTAAACATGCTGTGCTTGGTGAGACTCCTTGAGCGATGCCAAGCTGAATTTCTTCTATGTATAGATTGCACTATACTCTATTTACCCAAGAAGAAAACATATAACTTAATAATTAAGGGCAGTGGGAGGGGCAAGCTGCCTTACGTTCCCTGATAGGAACAATAAAAGATTTAAAGGCATTATTAGAAAGAGCAAATGACTGCAGATTAAAGAGAAATACTTGAAAAGGGGGTTGCTTCCCAGTGAATTTTAACCCTTTCTATCACACATATGCAGTGTTTCTGTCTTTACATCCAGTTGCCGCTTCAATTTTCCTTTATAAATGATGCAAAATTGCTGTAGAAATTTGGTCCACTGTGTGTGAGTTCCATTGCATTGCATTGCAGTAAAATAAGGCTTTATTCTATTAAATTCAGTTGTATTTATTTATATCCCACATTTCTAAATTCAGTTTTGAAATACAACCCATTCTTGCAGTGGCAGAACTCATGGACTTTCTGTAAGATGAATGGGAAATAGTCAATTAAGCCTTGTTGTTTTTTAAATAGTATTCTTATAGCAGAGATCATAATTCTAATAAAATGTCTAATTAAAATGTAGGCAATATATTCAATCACTACTTTGTAATCTTATTCTCAAGGGAGGGTGACAATGATGCATGATTATTTCCCCAGGCAGTGATGTGTGCTATGTTACACAACTGCCTCCGGTACTTCTACATAAACAATGCATGGAAGGAAGCTGGGAGTTTGCATTTGAAAGTGACACAAGCATGGCACATCCTGGATGTAATGCTTAATGCATATTGAAAAACTCTTTTCTCCAAAACGATATATTTCACATTTACAGTGTTTCAATAGAATAAACACAGTCCATACATATTTAAGGTTATGAGATCTTTGAAATATCATACTGCCTCAGCAGTATACCGTTAGCTTGCAGTTTCCCTAATATTAATCAAAGTACGGTAAATTGAGACACAAAGAGAATTAAAATGTATAACTGGCCTTTTAAAGCAGAGTTACTCTTGTGTGGGTAATGTCCACTTCAGTTTCCATCCAGGACACTCCCAGTCAATCCCTGTATTCACATATGCCACCCAGTTACAGCATAATAGAATTGGAAGGGACCTTGGAGGTCTTCTAGTCCAAGCCCCTGCTCAAGCAGGAGACCCTGGCCTATACCCTTTCAGGCAAATGGCTGTCCAGTCTCTTCTTAAAAGCCTCTAGTGATGGAGCATCCACAACTTCTGATGGCAAGCCATTCCATTAATTGTTCTGACTATTAGGAAATTTCTCCTTAGTTCTATAGTAGGTTGCTTCTCTCTTTTATTAGTTTCCATCCATTGTTTCTTGTCTTGCTTTCTGGTACTTTTAAAAATAGGCTTTCTTTTTGGCAAATAATTGGAACACTGCTATTACGTCACCTCAGTCCGTTTGTTTCTCAAGACTAGCCATATTCTATTCCTGCAATCATTCTTCATATGTTTTAGTCTCCAGGCCCCTGATCATCTTTGTTGCTATTTTCTGCACTCTTTCCAAAATCTCAACATCTTTTTTTATAATGTGATAACCAAAACTGCTAACAAAATATACAGGTGATTTATTTATTTATTTGTTTAGGGTGCTCATAGAGTCACGTTTCTAACAAGAGGCCCAATAAGAGTTAACCAACACCAACAGCATCTATTGCTAGTCTCAGCTGGTGTAATTATAGCCAATTACAACTTTTTGGGAGGGTACCTTTGAAACAGTCTTGACTTCTGGTAACTGCCTGGAGATGTCGCAGTAGTTTTCTTTGCAAGACTTAGGATTTGCTTTACCTCCTTCCTAGGGCTGAGAGAATGATTGCCCAAAGTCATCCAGCTGACTTTTATGCCTCAGGCGGAACTAAAACTCACAACCTCTTGGTTTCTAGCCTGGAACCTTAATTAATCATTTCACCAAACTAGATTTATCTCATATCTTTGCTACAAGAATAGAATTAGCAAGGACTGAATTGAATTATTGTGAGGTGATCTATATGGGATTGCCCTTGACAGTGGTTTGGAAACAGCAGGTTACAGGCAGATTTCACTTCATTACAGAAATTGGAACTGGGATTTCTGTCACTAAGAGACATGACAGACAAAATGAAAGTATAAATACACAAACAATCTGTGCAATATCTACTGCCCCACTTTATTAACATAGGGTTCAATCCCTACTGAAATTAATCCTGAATATTTTTCCCCAGTAAATGGGTGATATACTTAGTTTTTGTCCTGGTATTTTTAAGCAGGTCCATATGTATATACATGCATGTGTATATATGTGCATTTGTGTGTGAATAGACAGACAGACAGACAGACAGACAGAAAGACTAGAAACCATGCTTGTAAAATATAAGAGACCAGGACAAAAATTAATAATAGCACGAATAAGTGTTAGTTGAAGGTAGTTGCCTGTAAAATAAGAGGTCCATTCTTAAAGGAAATTGATTGCCTGTTTGTATTTCTCCATCTCTCTCTTCGTACAGAGACAGATACATAGATAGGTAAAAACACACACTTGCTATGTGCCCCTTCTCCTTCCAGCGGAAAGAACATAAAAGAAGGAAAAAGCAGATGGGGGAAGGAAGGGGGAAGGTCGACTGGGAATGGAAAGAAAAAGGAGAACAAAACTGGAAGAGAATGAGGTGAGAGAAGGAGATTACTGGCCAAGGAAGGATGGGAAAAAAGAGATCTCTATCTACAAAGAGAAAGTCAGCAAACCAGGGATTTACTAACTGAGGGAAGAGCCCAGTTGTCTTTGGCAGTTCAAAAATTACTGAGCATTGCTGCAGAGAGACAGATGGCCATTTGGCTAAGAGATGTGTCAGCTTTGATGCTTACAAGCTTTCTTTTAATGTGAACAAGTCCTATAATTGTCTCCTTAGACAGTACTGTCAAATGTCTGGGCTAATTGCAATAAAGATAATTATCCTTTTGGATCGTCTGCAAAGGTTGAGGATTAGAGGTATGGTTTTGCAGTGGTCTTGCTCTTTCCTGAGCCATCAGTTCCTGGCAGCGTTACTGGGGAGATATCCAGCCCTTGGGCACCATAGTGTGTGGTATTCCAAATCCCTCCCCTTATATCTTCATGAAATACCTGGCAGGATTTTGTTCAATTTTATGGAAGACAGCAGCAGATTTAAATAATTTTAATATTGTCAGATTTTGTTGTTTTTAATGCAACTATTGTAAACCACCTAGAACAGTGTTTTTCAAACTTGGCAACTTTAAGATGTATGGACTTCATGCCTGCTGGCTGGGGAATTCTGAGTTGATCCACATATCTTAAAATTGCCAAGTTTGAAAAACACTGACCTAAAGTTATTTAAATAGGCAGCCTACCACTAATCATAGTTATTAACTAAGTAATTAAATGTACTAAATGTTTTAAAAAGAGTAAACAAAACAAACTTTGTGTATATTAACATATTTCAGCAGTATTATAATTTGTGGGATGCTGTTTGTGTAGATCGAGGATGAAGCACAGTGTGGGGAAATTCGCCAGTTGGCAGAATCCCTGAAAAACTGCTCAGTATCCATGTTTCTCAACATTCATATATTTCCTCCTTGCTTTCCTTATTGGACTGAAAGTATTAATTGATATATCTGTGGTAAAAAAAAGGATAAAAGCATGATTTATTTCTTAATTACTTAGATCTTAAATCAATTCCTCATCTTGCCTCATTTCAAACAATATTTTTAAATATTATTTCCCCAAAGGATTTGTATGTGTGTAACATATTATTCATAATTAATGTCTGTGGCATCACAGGATAAGATAAGATAAAATAACCTTTAGTGTCATTTTTATACTGTGGGCACAATGGCACACATCAAAAATGAAATTTAGTTGCCCGCTCTCAAAGTGAAACACATACATGACACACACCTAAACATACTATGAACAACATATGTATAGACCCACATCCCTACATATACGTAGCGAATAAATATTAAATATTGTCCATCTTGAATATGTAACGGAAGGAGGAAGCTTGAGAGTTCGCAAGGTTAATGCTGTATGGAATGAAACTCTGGCTGAATCTGGATGTTCTGCTTTGGATACCACGAAGCCTCCTCCCAGAAGGTAACAAGGAAAACAGGTCATGAAGAGGATGTGTAGTGTCCCAGATAATCTTACGGACCCTTCTGTGCTATGTCCTGGATGGGAGGGAGGGAACTGCCAATGATCTTTTTGGCCATTCTCACCACTCTCTGCACCGCCTTCCTGTCTGAAGCAGTGATGCTTCCAAATCAGACTGTGATGCTGTATGACAGGATGCTCTCGATTGTTCCCCTGTAGAAAGTGGCCAGGACAGGGGAAGGAAGATGTGCTTTTCTCATGCGGCGCAGAAAATGTAGGCGCTGCTGTGCCTGCTTCACCAGTTTCTCACTGTTGAGCGACCAAGTCAGTCTACTCGTTAGCTGCACACCCAGGAATTTGATGCTGGTAACCATCTCCACAGGTGAATCATTTATGCACAGAGAAGTGTGGCTGTGCCTGCCTTTTCTGAAGTCAACAATGATCTCTTTGGTTTTTCTGGTATTTAAAACTAGGCTGTTTTCCTTACACTTCCATGAATGACAAAATAATTAGAAATCCAACAGCGTAAGGCTGTTTTAAAGCCACATGTTTTTCAGTGGCAGCATATACATTTTCAGTTACAAGTGAAGGGATACAGGGGCTTCAGTTAATAATATCAGGTTTACTTCTCTTTATCTAAACCAATTCTTGTCATCAGGATTACATTTAACAGCTCCTGTTTGAAAGATTGTAATCAATCAATATATTTCTCAGTAAATTGTTTAGTGATTCAGTCCAACTGATTTATTATTTTTTTAGGGAGTGGTATCTACAGAGGTCATGCAATCACTGATATACAAATTTAGTTTAAAAAAAGCATCAGTATATATGTATATGTATATAAGATTTGTAGACAATACAGTATAGGAAATAATATATTCAATTAAGATAAAACCATAATAAAATCACCATAATATAGAGCCATAGAATTGCATAGAATTATCAGCCCAACTGATCATAAACAATGAGATTAATATAATACTTTAAATTCTTTGGGGTTTTCCCCCCCTCATATTATCTCACAACCGTTCTAACAATAGTTCTGTAAATTAGATCAGTGTTATAATGTTCTGAGATTTATTTGTTTATATGATTCTATCTTGTGAATTGATGGCAAAAGGTGAAATTTGAATCAGGCAGCTGATTTAACTCAATTTTTTAAGGCAAAAGCAACCCCCCTCCCTCATTTATGTGAGTTTAATCCTATTTTGCTCTACGGAGCCTTTTGTAG
Source organism: Protobothrops mucrosquamatus (assembly GCF_001527695.2). NCBI lineage: Eukaryota > Metazoa > Chordata > Lepidosauria > Squamata > Viperidae > Protobothrops > Protobothrops mucrosquamatus. The sequence goes on along the minus strand of NW_015386493.1, from coordinate 556,099 downwards.
GATTAATTCACAAAAATCATTGCAACTTGACTTCAGAATAGTAGTTTGCCTGCCCTTACTTTTCAAATGTAGCTAGGATCTTCACCTTCCATTAACATCATTGTGGGCATCTCCATATGAGTCCAAAATGGATTCTTGCCATAATTGAAATGTAGAAGCGGAGAGGATTTAATACACAGCAGGCCTTGCTTGGTGACGGCTGTTGCAGCATTGCGAAGGCTAAATTTAGATGTGTTGGAAAGAGCAAGAGGGCCTTGTCTTTCATGAATTTCTGTCTTGCTTGTGACTGTTTCCTCATTATTCTTTTTTTTTTTTAACTTGGAGCATGAAACAGATTTAAATGAATAGCGACAAGAAATGTGGAAAAGTGGAAATGAAGCTGGGTTCCGATTAAATTCTGGATACCTCTTAGCCATTATTGATGTCTGTAATCCGCAGCCACCTGCACTGTTCATTGTTTGAGGTAGCTGCAGTGCAAGTTAGAATAGGGAAAATGGGATGTTATAAGAAGCAACATGTTATGTTGCTGCTGGAGAGAAACCTGCTTCTTCCATTTCCCTTTTGTTACATGGGTACACAGCTCAGCAAGCTGCAGCCTTAATTGTTTTAGCAGGAAATTTTCCTTTTTACTGTGAAAAAAGCATTCCCCCTCCCCTTTACAAGTTTGTGTGTGCCAAAAATATTACTGCCTTAGGTCTATAACAGATATGAATAAATAACCAGGACATTACAAGCTACAACCAAGATTATTATAGCTGAGTGATCTTTACATGTATGTGAACAAAAGTTTGGGGAATTAAAGATGCTGGAAAGAAAATACAATGTAGAGAATTCTTGCATTATAAATGGTCAGTTACATTGCAGCAGCATATTGATTAATTGATTGATTGGTTGATTGATTATGTGCCACCAAATCCATGTAGACTTGTATTAGTCATGTAGATAGACTGTCTCTGATATGATTCATCCCCAACTTTCAGATTTTCTAACAGAGTGCCTTTGGCCATTGTAACTGAGTCCATCCACCTTGCTGATGGTCATCTTCTTTTCCTTCCATTTTTCCCAGCATTATTGACTTCTCAAAGGATATAAGTTGCATATTATGCTCAAAGTAGGATAAGCTGAGATAATCAAGTGACTGGATTGATTTGATCTAGTTGTTGATTTTCTTATCTATCCTGGGAATTCTCAGCATCTTCTCCAAAATCAAATTTCAAAGCTATTAATACTCTTACTTTCTTCTTCAGAGTCCAAATTCACTTTTCTAGAGTGTCACAGGGAATACTATGGCTTGCACAACTCTGATCTTTGTAGGTACAGTATAAACACATCACGGTGTCTGGATGCCTTTTTCAAGGCCATTGTCATTGTTGTACTTCTTGACTACTTATTCCTTTACTGTTGATATATAATCTTAAAGGGCAGAAGCTATTTACCACTTCTACATACTCATTGTTAATTTTAAGGCTGCTTTTTGTACCTGTTGTCATTAGTTTAATCTTCTTTATATTTAATCTTATTCCCCTTTTTTCATTGTACTTCTTGACTTTCATGACTAGAGCTTTCAGATCATTTATGTTCTCAGCTATTAGAGTAGTATCATCTGCATGCTACAGGTTATTGATGTTTCATCCTCCAATTTTAAGATCACACTTATTTCCTTCCAGTCCAGCTTCTCTCAATATATATTCTGCATATAGGTTGAATAAATGATGGAAGAGTATGGAAACTTTTCTTACTTTCTAGCCAATCTACAGTCAGTCTGCTTCACCATGTTTCATCGAGAGTATGGTTTCCTGAACTATGTATAGATTTTTGCATAAGAACAGTAACATCTTCTGGGATTCCCATTTTCCTAAGGATATTACATAGCTTGACAGGATGGATACAACCAAAGGCCTTTCTTTGACTTATTGATTGCTTTGGGGTATTCCTTGGCTTTCTCATTATCCACTATGGACAAGCAATCCCTTTTGTTCCTTTTATCTTTTCTAAAGCTAGCTTAAATATTTTTCAAGTGAAGCTCTACTCTATATTGAATTATTATAAGCATCATTTTAAGGGCATGATATTCTGCATGTTCTGTCGAGCCTTATTAACATTTTTAAAATTTTCTCATTTCCTCAAGTTCTCTATCAGTGCTGCTGAAAATGATGGATATATGGTCGAGATCATATTATGGATTTCCCACTTTTTTATACTAATGGTAGAGCTTATTTGACCTGTGTAGTCATATTGTGATATCCATGCATATAGCTGCTATTTTGGTTGTTTGGACTTTGTTAGCAACAAAGAAATTACTTGATTAGCAGAAATTGGCAAATCATTCTTCTGCTTCATTTTTGTGTCGCAGGCCATGCAGTCTACTACATTTTCTTCCTTACTATTTCCAACTTTGGCACTCCAGTTGTAATCATAAGCAGCACAGCAGATTTCAGATTGGCCCGTGACCATAAAACGTGTCAACTTCCTCTTCTTCTGCATCTTTGATAAAGCATAAATATGAATAGACATCATAAAGGATTGATGTTTGACATTATTCAATCAGTGACTGAATTGTACCCAAATACAGTCTTTGTTGTATCTTTTCTGGGCATGAGCCTACTGCAATTTCTTCTTCTTTTCAATGTCCTGAATACTAAAATCTTCTGGTTGAAAGTGTATAGTTCTAGTCTGTTTCAGTTTCCAATGCCTAATATGGCAATATGTTGCTGATTCATTTCATTTTTCATTGTGTTGAGCTTTCCCATGTTCATGCTACTTACATTCCGTATTCCCACTTTAATTCTGTCTTTGCAGATTTTCTACATGGCACTAGATATCCTGAAGACTTTCATCTGTCCTTGCCATAAATTTCACTGGCACTAAAAAGATTCATAGTTCTACCTCAGTAGCATGTGAGGGCCATCCAACCTAAGGGGCTCACCAGTCAGCACTATATAGTCAGGAACAGTATTCCATATGCACCCAGCAAATAAACAGATATTGGGGATCCAAACATTGATTTTCCTTGGCAATAGATCTTGGACTATAAAGTTTTTAAAGTGGAATATAATAAATGTGACTTTCTGAATATAGCAGGCAGATGAAACTGGATTGTGGGGGGATATACAATATACTAGAAGGATGAGCTCAAGTTGCAGCATGGACCATCTGTAAGACATGGAATGAAGCAGACTTGTGGTCTTTGAGGTTAGCTGAGATTGCCATTTATTCTATTCCTTACACCCAGCCTACAAATGAAGAGAACACTGAGGGATCCACCAATTACATATATAGAATTTTCCTCTGTTGAAGAGTTGCCAAATCCAACTCTGATTATTTTAAGAGAAGGTTTTGGCATACCATAAGTGAGCTGGTGCTGATTGTTATGTATGAAATATTTGTTTAATGTATACATTGTGGATGCAAATGAAATGTTCAAAGGCACACTTATAGAGGGGTTATCTTCTGTCTGCATAATAGATCAGAGCATAGTTTGGCTTAAAGTGTCATCTGCATTAAATAAGATGTAATAAACATAGCAGATTTTCAATTATGTATAATTTGTAGACATTTTCCTACATATTTCTTACATCTTTTGAGATTTAGATCTCAAAAAAACCCAAACCCCCAGCATCAATGAAATTGTATTTTGCAAATTTTACTGGAAGGTATACCTAAATATGTATCTATCTGTAACTGAAAAGGCTAGCTTGTAAACCACATAGCCCAATATTGTGGTACCTTTTTGTCCTTTATTTGAAATATAAATGCTTCAGTATCCTCCTGAGACACATGGTTGTGTAGAAAGAGTGTTAAATGTTTTGTAGCAAAGTATGGACCAAAAAGAGTTTTGAGGGCCTTTGGAAGGGCATATCTTTCTATTTAATACATTTAATTCATATACAAAGAAATATGTTTCTTTTGTCCTAAAGGCATGTCTAGCCAAACAAGATTTGAAACAGGATTATCTGGGAGTGGGGAGGATGTTGGTGTCACATGCATGAATATGGTTTGCATCACAATGCCTTGCCAATATTGATACACATAGACACTTTGGACAATGCTGGTTAGTAACGCTTGAAATACTGTGTATCAGAGGTAACAGCAGGATGTTTGTGCATTAGACAAGCATTCTTCCTTTTTCAGACAATCTCAGTTCTCTCTATCACTCTATTACCAACACTCCTTTTGCAACACAGAGAACCCTCTTGGAAAGGGCACACCAAAACTGTGGCCTTTGTTTGAGGGGTTGAGAGGACTGAGGACTGAAATTGGTAACATAAACATTGCAGAGGCATCAGGCCCTTAAACCTCCCCTTTCCATTCTTTTTAAATCTAAGAGGCCAACAAGATACATCCCACCCATTCGGAAAAGAACTTGTTATTACTGGCCACACCCACTGTGCCCTTCAGAAGCCAAATTAATAACCATTCTTCAAAAGTACAGTGAGAAGGAACTGCTGCATGTTTGATCCATACTGCTAGGTAAGGTTTTGTGATACTGAATGGAGACAGGCACCTTTTAAAAAAAAATATCTAGTATTGATTGCACAGATTTTCGGGGGCTGAAATTTGAGTTAGAGATAACTTGCCTGTGGATTGCACTTGTTGACTATTATATCAAAAAAGATATTGTATTATTTCAAAGTATGTGGAAATATTATGTAATTGAATAATATTACATATGGCCATCTGAAGAATGGGAAAAGGATTGCACTTGAAGCTTTGAATTATGCAGATAATTGCAAAGTTGGGAAGAAAACAGATATATAAATCATTCCATGATTTTATTTATTTAAAAATTTTTTAAGTATTAACTAAAAATACAAACTAAGAAGGAAGAGAAAATAAGAAAAAAATTCTCATATTTTATACTTATCAATGGTCACAGGTTTACTAATGAAAGTAATACAGTAATATGAACAATTTGCTATTTGTAAGATATCACAAAATCTCTACCTCCTGTTCAAAAGTAGGTAGATCACACATTTCTAAAAACCATTCCTTGACATCTAGAATAATATCACTTTTCCAATTTTTAATATAATACTTTAATCACTTCCCATGCTCAAAACAACAATAATTCCTGATAAACAGATTCCAAAGCTTTGGTATATAATTCAGCTTTACAGAAGATGGATGGCAATACATTTAATAAAATAAATAAGCATCTTTATTTATTATTATTATTTATTATTTATATTTTTACCCCGCCCTTCTCCCTGCGGACTCAGGGCGGCTTACAGCCTTTTAAAAACAAATACATAAATACAAAAAATACTAAAGTTAAAATGTTAATTAAGATGAAATATTATTAGGCCTTTGTTATTTTAAAAATTATTATAAAACCCAGCTAAAAAATAACCCTTAGGCCAGTCCTGCCAA
>NW_015386493.1:526716-550481 GCF_001527695.2 Protobothrops mucrosquamatus | reverse complement strand
CGCCGGCAGCCACAGCCACTCGGTCTTGGAAGGGTTGAGCCTGAGTCTGTTTCTCCCCATCCAGACCCTTACGGCCTCCAGGCACCGGGCCATCACGTCAAGGGCATCATTGGGGTGGCCTGGGGTGGAAATGTACAGCTGAGTGTCATCAGCGTACTGATGGAAATCCACCCCAAAGCCACGAATGATCTCACCCAGCAGCTTCACATAAATATTGAACAATAGGGGAGAGAGGACCGACCCTTGTGGCACCCCATATAAATATCTTCCTGTAAATCTTTTAACTTTTATTATACTTAATATATTGTTTTCCTCCCTCCCTCAATATTAAATATTTATCTGACCATATCACATCCATCTTTCAGATACATTCTTTGGACAGCCCAATACACCTTTAATACAATACAAATCCATAGATATATTTTAACATTTTTAAGGACAAAGCCGTTGATGGACTTTGTTAGAAATTCTAGTTTTTTTGTCCATGTTTGAAAATATTCCAGAAATGTCAATTTTAAAATATTTTTGAGTTTTTGATAAAGATATATTATAGATTTTATTTCCATTATTTCTGTTCATGATTGCATTTATCTCCACTCTGAGAAATCTCCATGCTTTGTGGACTGTTGGCCCCAACAAAACATATGGAAAACAGAGATGCTGAACATCATGTAAATTAGTGATCAATAATTAAATGGTTTGATCTTCTCATTGGTAAGCTATCATCTATATTTTTTTGAAATAGCACCACCTGTTGTAAACAGGAAGAGTATTTTTAGATTGCACGTGGTAAAAGCTGACCCAAGTCTGACATAGGAAAAGGTTCAGACAAAGAAAAAAAGATACAAACTGCACATGTACAGGAAATATGGTCTCTTTATTTCATCAGTCAGCATGTTTTTGAGGATTTCTTGTGGTAGATTCATATAAATACCATTTGTGATTTGTAGCTTTCTATTAATAGAATTGAATAGGTTCAGATGTCATGTTACTGAATGAACACCCACTTACACATATGCACACATAGACACATTCATATATACATTCATATACACTAATTCAAGTATTCCAACTTGGTGGTAATAATTGTTTTGTTGCTATTAACAAAACCAAAATATGTTTGGCCAGAAATGTACTCGTATGCTATATAACTTGCGAATGGTATGCCCCAATGTGATTTTAAGGCCTTTTATTTAAGATGCTGCTGCTTCCCCATTCCCCACTCCCCCGCCCCGCCACCAAAAAAAAAAAAAAAAAGAGAGAGAGAGAGAGAGATCAGTAATGCAAACATTGGTGGTCAATCTTATGTTGCTGTTGTCCCCTCTCCGGCAGGATCTGTTCTTTTGCTGGTTTCACAGTATCTTTAGTCATAGGTTGTATCCCTTTCTACATCTCATTTTTCCTAACAGAATCACACACGATTAAAGTTTTCTTTAATAGTAATGTAGTAGTTTTGAACATACGCATATGATAGTTTTCCTTTAAAGGAGTACATCACTAAATCTATCCCTCTGTATTTAATTAGAGAAATATGGGCTCATTCCAAGGGCTGCCATGTTTTTTCTTCTTCTGTTACTTTAGCTTATTCCATATCCCTTTTCATTTTTTCCCTCTGTTCAAAAACAGACAGCTCCCTTTCTCTCCTCACCCCTTCTCTGTCTCTCTCCAGGTTGCTGAATTTTCTGGCAAACTTCTTCATAAGCAATTCCACTTAACCCTTTATTTGCCTTCTGACAGAATAAGATAATCTGTCAGTTCCACTACCACTACTGCAGTAATGATGACAGCTAGGATGGTTGAAGGTTCAGAATATATTACATTTTGTTCAGTGTGTTCAAAAAAGAAAAAAAAAACAAGCAAGTATTTTGTTTCTTGGATCATCACTAACTCTGAAATAAGTAAACCAGCTGTACAGATGACTATAATGGTTGTCAGATAGGTAATGGGGAATTAAAAACGTCATACAGTCCATGTAAATTCCATAACTTCATATCTTAAAGCTGAACCAAAGGGAGAGAAAAAGCTTTCGATATTGCTGCAGGACTGCACCATGACTCCCTCTGTTCAAAAGCTGCCCAGTGTTAAAGTCACAATAACAGCCAATCTCTAGGCTTACAGAAAACTGTCACACAGGGACAATATTGATCAATATCCCTTTTCTTGATTTCGTAGTTGAAAGTTTGGGGACTCTAGTTTATAGATGATATTCGACAGTGCAATCCCTCCCATCATATTCCTGAGCAATGATTTTAGTAAGGATGAAGTTGTAGGCATTTCCTGAACATTATAAAAGCTCTTAGCTTGCTTTCATAAGGGCACAATAGGAAAGAAGGTGTATTTTTTGCAAAAATCACCTGCCATTGGTCCCTATTGTAAATCTATGATGCCGAGCTGATTTCTGCTAGCCTTAGCGCGAAGTTTCAGAAGAGCACGAATGGATGTCATATTCCCAAGCCTGCCCTGTCCTACTGGAAATACATTTGCCTTGGTATCAAAAGTAGTGATTTCCCTCCTGCACTGGCACAAGCTGGGCAGGCCAGCCTCCTGCTGCACCTCATTCCATCTTATACAAATGCCTCTCTTCCAGTTGGCTGGCATGCACTCTAGTGGGCATGACCCCCATCTCCGTTCTCTGCCTTCAAAAACCATTTCATATTGGACTGCTGAGCTGCCTGCCTTGAAAAGTTGAACGTTTGCTTGGATTTTGTTCTTTTTTTACAGGCTCCATAGTGGAGCTGTGAAATGCTGGCTGTTTCCTTGTCCTCCTTTTCCTTTTCACTGGGTGAAATTGACAATGGCCCTGCCAAGTTTCCCTTCTAGCCCAAGTGAGAAGAACGGTAAACCGGTTGTCTCTTTTTTTTTTCACCATCCTGAACAAACATGCCACAGAACAAGAAGTAATTGGCACTTACCCAGGGGAAAAGAAGCAAGGAATCTAGCAATGGGGGATTGTATTAACCACTCTCCAGGCAGAAAACCTGGCCATCCTGCTGGGCAAAGTAGATGAAGAGATTGAAATTCCGAAAAGCACTTCTTAATCTGGCTTCATTTCCAGTCTTTTTATACCTAGGAAACAAGCAACTGAAGACTGCAGTATAGAAAAGCATGCAGATTAAATATTATTACTAAATCAAGAGATTTTAAATGTTAAGAGGGGGGGGGAGAGTAAATACCTAAATGCAGTTAGCTTCCTAAAATCTTCTGAAATAATTAAAATTAGAGTTGACTTTTGATTGTACTGGATTGGTTGTTTTAGGAAGTAAACAGAGGGTGTGAGAGGGTCCAGGCTCTGAGCTCACTGAAGAAGCAAAAGGGGAAGCTAACAGGAGTTTTCTAGAATTGTTAAACAGGAGAAAGAAAAAAAGGGGAAGCGCCCAGAGAAGTGGTGTGTCCTGAAAAATTGTGTGCTGAGGAGAAAGAAAGAGAAAAAGGTGTGTAATCTGAGAGTTGCCTGTTGCCCAGTGTGGTGATTAAGTGATTGCCTTCTGCTCAGTAAGAAGGAAGCTAGGAAGAAACAATGAGACTTAATAGGAACTTTCTGGAGGAGAGATTTAAGGCAAAGTCCATCACAAATTTTCCCTTCACAAGGGAAATGCATTTGGCTTAGCATGAGAAGGTGGAGTCATGGTAGGTCAATTATACCGAATCTTCAGTTACTGAAAAAATTATGCTTAAATCCCTTGACTTAAACTCATCTGAACATACTCAGGAGTTCAGCTTTATCAGGAAAAAAAGTTGCTTCTACTGATGCATGAGATCCACCAAGGCTTTAATAGAAAGTTCACTGAAATAATTTTCTAAAATAAATATTAGAGAAACACATACATTACCTTTCTGCCTTTTTTGAAACCACTTTGGAGATAGCAGGAGGAGTAAAGAAAATGATTACTGAGCTGGTTTAGATCTTTCCAGGCCAAAGTGGGGAGGGGCAAGAAACAGCCTTGGACTGCTGCAGCCATACATGTGCAATATTTTCCCACATAAGTCAGCAGTGTTTGGGAATCTACCTCCTTTCTTCCTGCTTCTCCCATGTCTATAAATAAACATATTTGAAAAACAAAATACAATTTCACCATCCTCTATTTCCTGGGGATCTAATCTTATAAAAGACAAGACTAGAACTTCTTGGTAATTGGGAAAATGTGTAAAAAGACGCGACCTAGCCAGTTGCATAGCTTACATGTCACATTTGGCCTTGTATACATTGTCAGGAAGACAGCCTGCTTTCCATTCCTTTGTATTCTGGTAATAAAGCACAGTGTCTCTGGCTTGGGACTTTTAGAAATCTTCTTGTGCTTTCTGTGGACCCCCTCCTCAAGTCATTGTATAGTGTCTTTGGAATTTCAGAGCAATCTAATGTGTGTTTGCATAACCTTAGTGCTCAATGTAGAAGAATGCACTGCAGTTTATTACAACAAATGCTGAACACCCCTTCAAAGAAATAAACAAAGCACCCCAGAAACCATCCAACAAAACAGGATGCTGTATAGTGTTTACTGTGAACTCCATGACCTTGCTGTGAGTTCAGGTCTATCAGTTTGTTCTGTCTCCCCAGCATGAAGCCAATTTACCAAAAACATTAGGGGGTAAGAACCGTATCAACATATAAGCTTGTTGTATGCATTTTCTTTTAAATGGACATTTTCCATTGATAGTGCAGCCTTCTTTCAAAGGGAGAGGGCACCATGCCTTTGCTTTCTGAAAAGCTGAATTCTAGCAGACATTAACTATGTCAGTGATGGCGAACCTTTTAGAGACCGAGTGCCCAAACTGCAACCCAAAACCCACTTATGCATCGTCGGGTGCCGGGTGGGTGTGGCCCATTGGCTGGGTGTGGCCAATTTGGGGTGTGTGGTCCATTGGGTGGGTGTGGTTGCGGTGGTAACGGCAGACTGGGTGGGACTAAAAAGTTCAATCAATTCCAACTTTGCAAGATCTTTTTTTTCCTGCGAGAAGTTGAAATTGACTGATTGATTGAACCTTTTTTTTTTTTTTTTGCACACGGTGGAGGCCTAAAGCCAAAAGGTTTATAAAACCCAGCTGAAGGCCTAGGACTGGGACGATGGTGCGCGTGCCTACAGAGAGGGCTCTGAGTGCCGCCTCTGGCACCCGTGCCATAGGTTCGCCACCACTGAACTATGTCTTTATGGACAGTGATCTCTTTTAGCCTTCTCTCAATTTGGTATCTTTGGTGTCCTCTAGAAGTGTTGGACTTGGGTTCCAATTACCCCAAAGCCAGCATGCCGGCACATTTATTTGCTTTAATTTATTATTTAAACAACTCCAATTCCTGAAGCATTGAAACTAGCTGAATGACTAGACAAAAGTTAAAAATACCTACTGTACTTATTATATTTATATGAATGCCTTATTGTTGTTGTATAATATACATTATAAACCAGATAGTGTAGAGTAACTGAGATACTCTTAGCAATTTCCTTCCTTTCCTTTTGTTCTTTAAATAAATTAAATAAAATAAAGGCAAAAGGATAGTGGTTAGGTTGTTTGTTTGGCATTATTGTTTGTGCCTTTGAGTCAGTCTAAACTTCAAGTGATTGCCTAGACCAGTCCCTGCCTTCTTGGCAAGACTTCAGCTGGCTTTGTGCCTAGAAGTTTTAAAGTTGGATCTCACATTTGCAGCAATATGTTGCAAAGGCTAATCTATTCTATCACTAATCTGGTGTCCTCTAGATACATTGAAGAACCAACCCAGAATTTTTAACCAGGATAACTATATATATATTTACTCTGTTTTACATTGCCAATACCTAAGTTCATAGTGTGAGTGTGTGTGTGTGTGAGAGAGAGACATGATTAGGTGTCAGAAAGTAACAGAATATCGAATTGGAAGGGACTCTGGATATCTTCTAGTCCAATCTCCTGCTCAACAGGAAACCCCTAAAAGATTCGTTGTCCAATCTCTTCTTAAAAACCTCCAGTGTTGGAGCACCCACAACCTTTGGAAGTAAGCCGTTCCAGTGATTAATGGTTCTAACTGTCTGGAAATTTCTCATTGGTTCTAGGCTGCTTCTCTCTTTGGTTAGTTTCCATCCACTGCTTCTTGTCCTGCCTTCAGGTGCTTTGGAGAATAGCTTGACTCCCTCTTCTTTGTGGCAGCCCCTGAGATATTGGAACACTGCTATTGTGTCACCCCTAGCCCTTCTTTTCATTAAACTGGACATACCCAAAGTATTGAAATAATATTTTGTAGCAATTCTTGTTCTCATGAATACAAAATGCAATACAATGACAATATTTTCTTTCCATACCTGGAATACATCATCATCATCATCATCACTTCAGACTTGGGTTTGTTTGTAACAGGAAGATATAAGAGCCCCGAATGATCAATCAAGATTAGCATTTTGTTTTTCTTCCCAAGCAGGACAAGAAGTCTGAATCATTATTCCTTAGTGGCTGATATTTAGTAGAACCTGAAAAATCCATAATGTAGAGTTCTGGGAGATTTCCAAGTGCTGTCTGTGTTTAACATCCTGCTGGTTTCATGATTTGCTTTATTGGGCAAAGTAAAAAGTGCATTAAAGCATACATTCATGGGTAGTGGTTGTTCACTATGTACTACATCAGCAAAGAATGTGTGCAGTATCCAAATTTGACAAAGCATGTGGAATTTGATATTAGTCTCATTTTATTAACTCCGTGGTGTTCAGTGTCATAAAATCACCTCTGGTGAATTTGGCCTTTGTTGCCAAGGGGCAATTTTTTTTTGATTTATCAGTCAGTTGAAAGAGTGTTTCCACACCCTCCATAAATCAAGTCCTGTGTTTCTTTTTCTTGTGTCTTATGGCATACGTTTTGTTTAAACCTGTGATTTAATTTGGGAGAGTGATACCCTCAGGTCAGTGTCACCATGGAAACACTCGGTCAGAAATCCTAAGCAAAAAGAGGGGACTATACAGCTGCCAAAAAAAATCCTGAAAAAAAGAAAACAAAAAAGCCAGAAAAAGCGTATATGAAATTGTTGGGCTTGCAAAAGACTGTCAAAAACTTTGGTAGTTAATGCCAACTTGCCAATGCTCCTTGCCAGCTATTTTGTCTTCTTGAGCTGCTAGTATATTTTTGAGTACACATCTTGCACCCATTTTGTAAAAGCACCATCTGTAATGCATTCTGAAAGGATAATTGTATCTGGTTCACAACATTTGTGATTTTTTTAAAGGCTTTTAAAAATCACATTCTGAGTATTGCTTCCCTCATATGTTTTCTATAATATTATGGCAGCAGCAAAGGAGAAATCAAATCTGGGAGAGAGGGGATCTTGCATTGTGTTTCACCCCTTTTCCATCAACAGTGTTTTAAAATATTGCTCAGACTTTTCCATCTTTCTGCGTAGAGTAAGCAGAGTGAAGTACTGAGTCTATATACATTTTGCATTTTTTTGCTCAGAGAAGAAACATTGAAGATTTTAGCAGTACAGCTACAGGAAGAGAATTTACTGACAAACAAATGACAAAAAAGTATGTTAATCCAATAGAATAAATTACTTTACAACCTTAAACATTGCTTCTGAGTTACAGTGATACCTCGGTACTCATCGTTAATTGGTTCCGGGAAATGCAATGGATACCTAAAATGCTGAGTACCAAACAATTTTCCCCATAACAAATAATATAATGAATCACAAAGCAGCCAACACTGACAAGGTCTAGCTTGTGCATTGAGTACCAAACAAATGATGAGTAAATTGTGTTGAGTACCAAGGGACCACTGTACTTACCTTGTTGGTGTAGCAATTGTTAAATTTGCAGGGTAATAAATTGCTTAGTCTGCTAGCCTCTTTTACCATTGAGCAGATAAATCAGAAGCAAGGTATATAACCATCTAGTAATATGTTTTGCACTTTTTAATTTATATTTTTAAACACTCAACCTGATCAGGGTTTTCTTGAAGGCATTTATACTGTATTATGAATTTTGTGTTGAATAAAGGAATTATTTTATCCTTCTTTCAAATTCATATGTTCTGAATGAAGATGGCGACATTGAGGAGAAGAAACATTTTCTTTTAAACAAGGTTTCTATTGGCTTGCCTGGTTTTGTTTTTTGTTTAATTTAATTTTGATTAAGAGTTTTGATTATAAAAGTGAAAAGTAATACAAATTAACTTAAAGAAAAAGAGAATAGAAAAGAAACAATAAAAATGCAGAAAAAAAGAAAAGAATATAATGAAGAAAAAGAAAATAAATATGTATAGAAATGATTTCCAACTTTCATCACAACATGTTTAAACAAATATAGTAACTTTTTACCCACTGTAAGGTTACAAATAGAGTTCTTTTCAACCTATACCCCCTCCCTTATCTATAAAATTAGTAAAATATCAACTTTTCAATCCTGGTATCAGCAAAAAGATTTGCCAGAAATTCTCAAAAAAGGAGTCTTATTTTAACTTTATTCCAATAAACCAATTTTATATTCTTTAGTTTTACTTTTAACAGTCTTATATCTTTAATTCAAATAAAGATTGTCCTAAGATTTTATTTCTCTTTCATTCTTCTTTTCCCCATCACACAGATTTCTTCAAGCTTTAACAAGACTCTTTTTTAAATCCAATAAGAAATATTTTCCAAGTCATTCTCTTGGTTTATCATTTGTATTTCTCTTTTACTTTTTAAAACTCCTTTCAAAAGTTTCTTTCGTATAGCCAGTAAAGTATCTTTTTCCAAATCACTCTCTTGAACTGTCATTTGTAGTTTCATTGCTGGTAATTTCTCTTATCGCATAAAATTTGATCCATATCTGTTATTCTTTTATTAACATATTTTGGACATAGTCTTTCCTTAGAAGCAAATATCATTACTGAGTATGTTGATATGCTACAGGTAGTCCTCAACTTATGACCTCAGTTGGGATCAGAATTTCCATCATAAATCAGTGCAGTCATAAAGTGAGTCATCAAGTGACTTGACCTGGATTTATGGCCATTTTACCCTAGTCATTAAGCGAATTATTGCAGTCATTAAATGAATCCAATTTCCCTAATTGATGTTGCATGATGGAAACCAGCTGAGAAGGCTGCAAATCAGGATCACATGAATGCAGGGCATTGCAACTGGTTGTAAATGGGAGTTAGTTTCCAAGTACCCGAATTGCAATCTCATGGCTGAGGTTATGGTGCAATAGTTGCAAGTGTGGGGCTGGGTCATAAGGCACTTTTTCTGAGGTCATTGGAACTTTGAATCATTAAAAAAAGGTCATAAATTGAGGATTACCTATAATTGATAATTTATGGCTCCATTATCCAAAGATCTCCTTTAATGTTTCCAATGTTTTAATTTTTTTTGGTCATTTTTAAAGTCTTAGATTGACATCGGAAACAAGCTTGTATTTTTTTTTTGTTCCTTCTGCTTAGAAACTCTGATCCATTCTAGTATCCAGTTTCTAAAGTCATAAATAACGTATTTATTATGGCTTACAATAGCCAGGATAGCCAAAATAGGACTATTTCCCACAAGAATCTATTTATTTTTTTATTATTAATTCCAAAATTTTATAGCAAAAGTCAATCAAACAAATCTATCTGTTCTTCTAATCCATTTATAACTTTCTTAGATCAAAATCTTTTTGCTTTTTGCTTTTCATTTCAAATTCTTTAAGTTATTAAGCTTATAATTAATTTTTTTTGTTCAGAGTTGAAGATAAAACTCACCTATTGATTTTTTAAACTTGTTCCAAAGTTCTGTAGCTGCTTTAAGATGTTTAATAAACAATTTCCAAAAGTGATTAGAAAGTGTGGTTTGCAAAGTTAGTATCATTTAAACATTCTGTGAGCAACATGGCTAATCCCGTCTCCTCTCAGTGCTCAAATCATTGATGGAAACTAATCAAGGAGAGAAGCAACATAGAACTAAGAAGAAATTTCCTGACGGTTAGAAAAATTAATCAGTGAAACAACTTGCACCCAGCAGCAGCATTGGGGGCAATACACGAGGCGGCAAACAGCTGTGTCACGTCAAAACTGGTCGTTTGGCGCCTCCTGCCCAATGCGGCTGCCATGAGGCCACGGAACAAGCCGGGCGGCGATAAGAAACCTTGTTCTGCGGCCTCATGGCAGCAGCATTGGGTACGATGCGCGAGGTGGCAAATGGCTGTGGCCGGAGGCAAACAGCCACATTGCGCTGAAACCAGCCATTTGCTGCCTCCTGCCCAGTGCCGCTGCCATGAGGCCGCTGAACAAGCCGGGCGGCAGTAAGAAACCGGTATACTGGTTCCTTACCTCTGCCTGGCTTGTTCTGGGGCCTCATGGCAATCGCATTGGGTGTGATGCGCGAGGCACAAACAGCCATGTCACGCTGAAACTGAGGGGCCAGCAGGCTGTGGCTGCTGATGGACACAGTTAGCCCCATGCAGGGGCCGATTGTATCAGGCAGCAGCCACCCCGGCCCCTGCGTTGCCTTGCCCTGCGGCAATGGCACTCCTGCCCTGCCTCCCCTCGTTTCACCCCGCAGGACGAACCTCCTGCCCACCGTCCCAGCCGCCAGAGACCCCCTGGATCTCCCCAACCCTGACTGACCCCCACAGGCATCCTTCCCCATGAGAAACATTGAGGTGGCCACGCCCACCCCGGCCATGCCTACCCAGTCTGCTGTGACCACCACAGCTGCACCCACCCAATGGGCCACACCCACCCAATGGCTACACCCACCCAATGGGCCACACCCACCCGGCACCCTACGATACATAAGTGGGGTTTGGGCACTCGGTCTAAAAGGTTCGCCATCACTGGCCTAGGTGGATTTTAGGTTTCTGTCCTAGAGAAGAAAATAGTAGTAATGACTTTGGTAGATAGTACTGTAAGGAAGAATGTGCAGTGCAGATTATGTCCAATAGATTGGCACATAATTATAGAATCAAATTATTACTTCTATGAAAATAATGAACCAGATCAGTGATTTCTGATTACTTGCATATTGTGCTTTTCGTTAGGATAAACTGGTGAACTGATAAACTGATATAGCTAGTATATAAGCGCAAACTGTGTGTGAGCCAATTGCACCCTTCCCGGTGTGTTCTTTTGCCAGTTTGTGTTGTAACTGTAAAGTCATTTGTATCTGAAACAGTCTTGTTTAGATTTTATGGCAATAGCTTTAATTATATTGTGAGTTTTCCATTTTGGCAACAACAGTTACCATAAATCTGACATGAATAGCCTGCACTGCAAGTATATATACTATTAAAACTCTCCTGTCTCTTTGTAACCTTTAATTGGGCAAAACGGTGCATCATATGGCATCAATTTTTGAATCGATATAAATCAAATGGTCTAACTTAAAGAATGTGTCCAAAATCTGGGACTCATTACTCCCAAAGAGTTGAAGTTTGGCAAAGTTGGGTTTGCTTCAGTGCCACCATGCTGCTGTATTGCCACACTGCCATGGTCAGCTGTACGCAGGTAATTTTCATTACCTGTCTGCAGTCTATGGGCATTCTGTTTCTCTGTTTACGCAAGGAAACATCTCTGAAATGATGACCCCGGTGGATCACAGATTTCATAGTTCTTCCTTTAAGCCATTAGAAAGAAAATATCCTTCATAGCTAATATTATTGATACAAGCATAATTCTAGCAGAAAACCAATGTGTGTTTTTCCAAATCATTTTGGAAATGCAACTCCTAAATTTGGGATAAGAAATACATTTCATTGTTCAGGGAATATATCTGAACACACATTAGTAGAAAAAGTGAATAATGCAAGTCATTATGAACATCCTCCCCCCCCCCTTAGCTACATTTACTGGCAATATGAATCTAAAGTAATTCCAAAAATATCTTGTTTAAACTTCTAACTTGGTAATACTGGGAGAAGGTTGGGAAATTTAACCCACATTGGTTCCTTCTTATATAAACTATAATTCCCCGAGGTCCTATATTGCTCAGACGTTTCTTCCAATGTAATATATTTGTTATTTGTTAGTCCATTAAAGTTTGGCTATTCTGTTCTTTATGCTGTAGATGTATTTATAGCAATGAGCTTGCTTATGCTGATTACAGACAGTCAGCATTGGGATAAATGAATTGAGCTATGGCTTGATTAGAGAATGTCTGGTACCTTTTCCTTAAGAAAAATTAAGAATTTTGCAATCAGAGAATAGGGTAGATTTTTTTTAAATGTCTGATTTTCCTAAAGGTGAGACTGGTAATAAATTCCTATTGCAATGATATATGTCAGCATATATTTTCTTTAAATGGCAGTGTTAGCTGACATTTGATAGCAAGTTTCTTTGTGAAAGTATAGAATTGGGGAAATGATCCCTTAGCATTTTTTTACTGTAATATAATTCAGATAGTTGAGAGAAGCTTAGAAAGACTGATAACTTTATTTTGTTTGATACCATTGCTAAACAGCTGTTGTATTCAATACAACATCAAAATTTATTCTTTTTATAAGCAAGGAAGCTGAATGACCGAATATAAAAAGTAATTCATTGAGAAAAGCAGAATTTAAAAGGAAGGCAAAAATTACACTGTTTTAAATAAAATTAGTACAATCCGCGATCTAAACTTAAATAGGCTAGTTTGGGTTCAGTACCTATTCAGAATTTATCGGAAAGAGAATAATTGATGAAAGATCATCAGACCTTCCTGCTTGGATGTTGTTAGGCAGGTCCTTTGCCTGCCTGGGTTCCTTCAGCATTATTATTAGTTTTACAGAATCTAGGGGAGAAGTGAAAATCTGCTATCTTAGGGAGTATTGCCATATCAAGCGAAGTGTTCCATCCCTGATGCCTGTAATCTAGCCAACTAATCAGAAATTGTGTACTGGCTGAACCCCACTATCTTCTAATAATGCTTTAGCAGAAAAAGAAAGGCAGAAACTCCTTTTTGTCAGGCATGTCACTGTATAAAAAGGATTGCATGGGAAAAGATAGTTAAGAGAAGGAGAAATTAAAAATGGATTCTATGTATTTCAGCACTGTTACCCTGAGACTACAGACTGTAACTCCCCAAATATTTTAGGAAGTGCCTTTGTGCTATGACAAAACTAGAGACATGTAATTTATTTTATTTTATTTTATTTCATCATATTTCTAAACTGCCCATCTCACCTAAGTGACACTGGCAAGCAAAACAACAAATTTATTTTTTATTATCCATAATATGCAATCACACTGATCATCCAGAGCAGATTGGGTAGACTTTTTTTAAAAAAAAATCATGTGCATACAGTGTTTGATCATCCATATGTCATGTTCAGTCAGTTATAACTGAGAATGCAACCTATAGTAGTGAAACCCAAGAGTACTTCATGCATGCATAGTCACTGCACAATGAATTCAGTCTTAACTAAGAAAGATATATTCTGAAAGTTCTATCATGTATAAAACATTATAGAAAATATACACATTTAACACATGCATCAGAGTCACAAGGATCTAAATATATAGCTGAAGAGGAATTGTGCACAATGTATCTCAACATATTCAGTCAATACAGCTGTTTTGTTAAACTGAGAAATTAACTGTGTGAATAAGCACTAAGAAAGCTATTTCTTCTTAGCATCATCTATTTTGCTTTTGAGAACATCTCTAACCACATCTCAAATGGTGCCTGTGCTAAAATAAACACATGAACCCAGAATTTCCCAAAGAATACAATTTCTCTTTACTCTCTCTTACTTACTACAATGTCAGAGATTTATCTACAAAGGAAAGACCTTAAGGGTCTTTCTCCAACCTCCTGTTCTAAAACATTATTATTGTGTGGAGAACAATGTCTCCTTTGTTTTATGTCAAGAGCACTGGAGATCTTGTATCTCGGTATACAATTGTGTGATCATCACATGTGGTTGTGTCTCAAGTTGTTTCTTTGGTGTTGGCTGCAAGATATTGTCAACTGAGATTAATGAAAAGGAAAAAAAATTAAAACAAAACAAAACAGGACTTAGCACCAAATATATTGACATTTTGCTCTTCTCATGCTAGCTTCATAAATGTTTAAATGCTTATTTTCTCTTTTGGTTCTTTTACTTTCTAGTGTAGTAGAACAGGTGTGAATTGTAAATACGTTGTATTTATATGATTTATGACTCTGACTGAAGAGTAGTAGGAGAAAGGAAAATGCAAACTTGTAAATGAAACATTTGGTAGGTTTCATTTAAAAAAATAATTTTTAAATAATATCATGTCATTAGATATTTCTCTATAACAAGAAGAGTCCAGTCTTTGATTTGTAAAATGCTGTTCAGTCAGAATTTGCCTTCAGGTCACTCAAAGGAGTATGAAGAAGTGCTTCCTTTTATCTGTTTTAAGTGTCCTTCCACTGATCCTAGAAAAAGATGTTTTTCTAGGAAGTTTTATTTGTTTCCCACCTTTATTATTTTTTTTACAAATAACTCAAGGCAGAAAATATATCTAATATTCCACAAAAATAACCCTGTGAGTGGGTTGGGTTGAGAGAGTGTGATAGGCCCAAAGTCTCCCAGCTGGTTTTATAGCTAAGGTAGAACTTGAACTCACAGTCTCCCATTTTCTAGCTAATTATCTTAACCACTAGACCAAACTGGCTGTCATATATCCACTTTCTCAGTGCCATGCCTGATTTTGTACGCCTGGTCTTATCCCCCTCAATTCACCCATTTTTCCAAGCCAAAGGAACTCAAATGTTCTACCCATTTCATATTTTGAAACTCCATGATCCCTTAGTTACCCACTTTCCCCCTCTTTC
The DNA here is from genome assembly GCF_001527695.2 of Protobothrops mucrosquamatus. NCBI lineage: Eukaryota > Metazoa > Chordata > Lepidosauria > Squamata > Viperidae > Protobothrops > Protobothrops mucrosquamatus. Next base: position 535,798 of record NW_015386493.1, on the reverse strand, counting down.
CCACTTTTTCCAGGTCTGTTATATGCTTTTTAAAATATGGCAACCAGAACTGTATACCAGATATTAATTTATCATAGACTTGTATACAGACCTTACTATCTGGACTTTTATTTTCAGTCACTTTTCTAATAAACAATAGCACAGAATTTGCTTTTTTAACAGTTGCCACCTGCTAAGTTGGCATCTCCATTGAGTTATCCATTGTGATAAGTTCTTTTTTTTTTCCAGGCTAGTTACCTACCAGCAGCTCAGAGACCATCAGCGAGTACATGAACTTTTGCACTAAGTTACTTCTTTTATACACTTACATAAACCACATTTGTCATTTAATTGACCATTCAATTTGAAGACATCCTCCCGGATCGTTTCTCAATCACTTTGAATTTTTATCTCACTGAATATTTCATTATCATCCATAAATATGGCCAACTCTCTGTTTATAAGTAAGGCAAGATATTTTATAAATAGGTTAAAAGCATCAGTCCCGGTACTGGTCTTTGAAGGGATCGGTTTATTAAATACCTGCATTAATACAATTAATTCCAATTTTCCCAATTTGTTTTATGTTTAAACCACTTAACAATCCATAAAAGGATGGATCTTGTTAAGCTCTGATTGCTAAATTTACTCAAAAGCATTTGATGAGGAATTTTGTTTAAAACTTTATGAAAATCTAAGACTATAGCATTGACAGAGTTACCTCCATCCATGTTGCCTGTCAACACTCTAGAAAAAAGTTGGTGAAGTAGGATTTACTTACAGTCCAGAATAACAGCAAGGCTTATTTCTCTGTGTGTTGAGTTACTTTTTCTTTGAATGTCATTTCTACCAATTTACCTGGAAGAAACATTAAGTTAACTGGCCTGTAATTTTCCAGATCTCCCCTAGTTCCCTTTTTAAAGATTGATATTACATTGGTTACCTTCCAGTTCTCTGGCACTGAGCCTGATTTGAAGGAGAAATTAGGAAGTCAGCAGTTTCATGTCTGAGCTCTTGGGTGAATGCCATCAAGACCTCATGAGTTGTTATTTTTTAATCTCTCAAAATATCTTATAATAGGGTTAAATGAAATATCATGCCTCCACCTCTATAACCGTCATTTAAATTGGGATATTTTAATAAATTAAACAGGAAAATAACCTTGAAATTAGCTGTGTTGTCATCTCTGCTTACTTCCCCACATAATCTTCACCATTGCTACACATTTCTGCCAATAATGGGCATGTTTCTTAAAGCCATCACAAAAGAACTCTCCACTTTATCTCTACTTCTTCACTTAAGTCAGCAGATCCTATGAAGACATTCCTTTAACTTAGGGAAAAGATGGAAGCCCCATGATACTGATTTAAAACTGTATGACAGATGGCATAAGATGGTGAGATCCAAACTTACAATTGCTTCATGGGAGGTTCATGAAGTGTGAGGCTTAGCACCTTGCATCAAGATTTCCTTTTTCTGCTTCCAAACTCTGCTTAATGATTGGTGCAAAGTTCTGAATGTTTCAAAGTAGCGCTCTCAGTTGATAGCAGTACCAGATCCAAGGAAATCCATTTGAATAATACCATCTGTGTCCCCCAAAATTGAAACCATATGTTTCTTGCTGAAGCTTGGATTTTGACTTTTTTTTTCCACGAGTGAAGCTTTGTGATGATATGCCATGGACTGATGCTTTGGTTCTCAATCATAATGGTAATTCCATGTTTCACTGGCTGTCTCTATACTGGGGAGAAATTCCTCAATTTCATTCTTATAGCATAACAACAGTTGCTGGCAATTTCAGCTCAAGAAACTTTGACCTCTACAATCAGCACATCGAGAAGCCATTTTGTACAAACCTTTTGTTATTGAAGAACATCAACAATGTGACCCAAATATTCCTATGAAGTGGCAAAAGTTGACAGCAGGCAGCTATCTTTTGAGCAATCTATTAGTTGTCCATAATCAGTTTGTTACTCTGTCTCATGTGAAACTTGTCATTTGCTGCCACAGGTTGTCTACTTCATTCTTGATCACAAATTAGCTCTTCCTGATTCACTGTGTTTATATGTTTTGACTCAATGATGCACAATAGTTATGGGCATCACTATAAACTAATAATGGTGTGTTCTAATTAGTACCCATTGCATGCTTCCATATCATGAGCAACAGCAACACAGTATTTTCTCGCAACTTTCTGCAGCTGAAGTAAAAAAAAAGATGCTAAAGAACATGTTATAGTTATAGCATGTCAGTATTTGTAATCTGTTGGCAATTTGTAAAAATGTAGGCATAATTTTCACTCAACCATTGTTAACTCAGTTTGTTTTAATTGTTCCTTTTGAAGTAGACAACCTGTGGCAGCAAATGACAGGTTTCACATGAGACCTAGTAATGAACAATAAAGATTTTTCTATAAAGGGCAGTGTAGTATGATATGTTCTACAGCATGGATGTCAAACTGCTGGCCTGTGGGCCGGATGCATCATGCCGAAACCACGCCCACCACATTGCCGGCAATGGAAAAAAAGTTGTGATACATCACAACATGTCACGTGATGTTGCGAGTTTGACACCCCTGTTCTACAGTCTCAACTTCATGGTCCCCACAAGGACATATAGCTGGTCATAGTTTACTTTTTAACTTCATCAAAGACAGAGCATTATACCTGATACATGTGAAGGAACAAGTGCTATTTCAATAATGTAATGTAAGATGGATATATACTTATGTAAAACTATCCTTCTCACTCATTCTTGTTGATCCCATAGTCATTTTCCCTAACTTCCTTTGGACCAAGGGACATAATAAAATTCTAGAAAATCCATAGAAATGAAGTTTATATTTCAGAATTTTCTCCCAGTCTAAGAAATAAAATTCCCTTTGAGACACACTTATTTCCTAGTGACTTAAGTGGTTACATCCATAGAGTACAGATAGTCTTCACTTACTGATCATTCATTCAGCAACCACTCAAATTACAGTGGTGTTGAAAAAAGAAACTTATGACCAGTTCTTAAAGTTGTGGCCATTGCAGCATCCCTGCAGTTATGTGATCACCATTTGGGCACTGGGCACTGGTGCACATTTACAGCGGTTGCAGTGTCCCATGCTCTCATGATTGCCATTTGCCACATTCATGTCCAGTTCCACCAAAGTCAGTGGGCAAGCTAACAGAAAATTGCAAATAGCAATTATATGATGTCACACTTAATGACCCATGGTAATTCACAACAACCATAGCTGGAGCCGAAGTCTTTAAGTCAGCACAATTATGTGAAATTGCACTTAACAGTCGCATCCCTTAGCAACAGAATTGCCAGCCCAAATTTGAGTCAGTAAGTGAGGACTATCTGTATTCTTATTAGAAGTGGGTTTTCTGTAAACTTTTAATTATCAACTAGGATTAATAGTTAAATCAGCTGGAGAAAAGGGGAAACCATCCATTTTAACCAAATCCACATCCAGGTTTCTAGTGAGATATCATAGTGTATAAAGACAATATAACATTCGATATATACAGGCAAAATTGACTGATGAAGTTTGGCTTGGTGAGCTTCTGTTGTGCTGTAATCTTTACATTTATAAATTTGAGTGTCTTAAAATCTTTGAAAGCTTCAAGGATGGATAACCACCTTCTCACCAGGAAAAAAAAGAAGTTGAATGGTAGCACAGACTTCCTTTAGCATTTTTAGTTGTATAATGGAGATACAGATTCCATATTGCTGAAAATGGGAAAACAATCCCAAGTGATTTAGAGTGTCTCATGTGATTGTTCTCCAGCCACCGTCTATAATTTTTACTTCTTGTAAAAATATCTCTCTCTCTCGCCTTCTCCTTCTCCCTCTCCCTCTCCCTCTCCCTCTCTCTGAATACATACGTTTCTTTTCATTCCACCAAGAGTAAAGAAGAGGATTGCCAAATAATTTGCATATAGGATACCAGCCAACTGCTTTTTCAGCCAAAGTAAGAGAGTGATTTTTATTTTAGATCTGAACCTAGACATATGAGTTTCTCTAGTAATTAAATAGCAAGGAGTTATAGCTATGACTCACCCCCTCTGGGTTGGATCACTTCTGTAAGATACCCTTGTTGAGAATATCAATTTCTTGATGTATTTCAGGTAGACTTCTTATAAGCAGGAGGATACATTTATCAGTGGAATTTTCCGTTACTGCATTCCAATTTTTTTTTTCCTCTGGAAATGAAAAGGTGATTTAAAGTTAATAAAGGTCATATAAAGAGGTGTTCAATCTGGGAACTTCAGATAGTTTTTGCCATCTCTCCATCTGGGCATTTTTCTTTTTCAGCTTGAGAAATGCCTTCTATTAAGATGTAATAGATATTCCCTGTAGGTTTCATAAATGCCGATGACTTTTGGCATTCTCACTCAAACCAGTGTGGAAAATTATATAAAAAAGGTAAATGATAAGAGCCAGATACAGAAAACTGAATTTCAGGAAACTGTTTTTTGACAAAATTCTGTGGGAAAAAGCACTGGGAATCTGGACAGTTATATCAAAACATACTGTGTGAAGGTGTGTGTCTGGTTGTAAATTTTGAGTCCAGGTGACTGCTTGGACTAGTTCCTGCTGTTTTCTTGACAAGGTTTTTCAAAAGTGATTTGCCTCTGCTTCCTTCTTAAGGCTGAGAGAGAGAGTGACTGCAGCTTTCCCAGGGCCACCCAGTTAAAATGTGGACTCTTGGCAACTGGCATGTATTTTATGGGGTCATGTCATCACTGTAACCTTCCCATCCAATTTCCAGCCGGCAAAGTCGATGGGAAAAGCCAGATTTGCTTAACGACCACATGATTCACTTTAACAACTGCAACGATTTTGTTTAACTATGGCAAAAAGGAGCATAAATGAAACACAACTCACTTAACAATTGTCTTGCTTGGGTAGTCCTCAACTTACAGCAATTCGTTTAGTAGCCATTTGAAGTTTCAACAGCACTAAAAAAAGTGACTTATGGCCGTTTTTCACACTGACGACCGTGGCAGCAGCATCCCCAGGGTCACGTGATCAAAAGTTGGATGCTTGGCAACTGATTCATATTTATGACAGTTGCAGTGTCCTGGGGTCATGTGATCCAGTTTTGCAACCTCCTGACAACAGAGTCGATAGGGAAGCCAGATTCACTGAACAACTGTGTTGCTAAGTTAAGAGCTGCAGGGATTTACTTAACAACTGTGGCAAGAAAAGTCATAAAATGGGATAATATTCACTTAACAAATGTCTCACATATCAACATAAATTTTAGGCTCAATTGTGGTCTTAAGTCTAGGAGTACCTGTAGTATTTTTTATATTTAATATAGAGGGTGTAAAGTCTAGATATGTAAAATCAAGTATTAGAATTATTTATATTGTATGTCACTGTTGCTCACTGTTAAGTGGTTTGCACACTATGTGTTGCACACTCAAAACTGAGGACTACATAAATTCAACGCCAGGTGTCTCCTCAGTAACAGTTATGATTGAAATTAATATATTTGAATTATATTTCTTTAATATTTCTGAGTTTAAAATATTCTCATTGTGAAGAAAACAGCCCATTAAATAAATGTCTATATCTTGGTGTCTTTGTGTTTTGCTTTGATTTTGTATAATACCATCTAATCTAATACAGTGTTAACATTATAGTTCAGGTAGTCTTTGCTTAATAATCGGTTGCTTAGCGACTGTTCAAATTTCGATATGGACACGACCACCCCAAAAGGATCCATACAATCCAGTCCTGGAGTTCCAATTGCACCTCTTAGACATACATACACACACACATACACACACACACACACACTTGGACATATGACCACATTTCCGGTTGTTGGCAACTGGCTCACTTTTATGGCCAGTTACAGTAAGTATTCCATGGTCACATGACCATGATTGACATCACTTTTCACCAGTTTCCCGTTTCTTCAGCCGAAAACACCCACGGGAATGAATTGAGCCACTTTCCGACTGCTGTGTTCTCTTTATAACCACAGTGTTCACTTTATAGTTACTGCAAAAAGGGCCCATAAAATCAGGTCAATCACATGGGTGCCTTAGCTTATGACCATTATGTCTTATAATAGAAAATCCAGGCTCCATGATGATCGTAAGTCAAGGACTATCTATAGTAAAAAAAAGAGTTGCTTAGCCATCTCCCTTCTAGCAGGTTGATATCATGCCAGGATGACATGGATCAAGATACCTAAACTCCTACTAGATCCCCTGGTTTACAGACTATGGCAATTTACCTTGCAATTTGCTTTCAGCTGCTCTAAGATTTTGCCTTTTTTTAATCTTCTACTGACAGATCTTCAACAAAAGAGCAGGACTCGTTGATGGAAAAGTCCGAGATATATTGTGGGAAAAAGAGTGGTATCATCTGTTTATTTACATTTCCCTGGAAATTTTAAAATTCATAAACATTAATATTTTGTCAGTTGTCTGACAGTACAACTGATATAATAGTTTGTGCCTTGTCAAGTAACAAAGCATTTTTAAAATTGCATGGCAACATGCTGTCACAGCAAGAGTCAAAACCAAGGTCTTGCTTGAGATAAGCTCTTTCAACATGTTATATGAGTGGCTGGAAAACTCTTGCATTTTTGTTGAGACCCCTATTGTTCTCTGCTATTGGCAGGCATCTTTCCCTTCTGTTTGGAATGGCAAAATGCCAAACACTGCTAAACACCCACCCACACCACACAGAGCATTAGATTTGCCAGATTTCACACACAAACCTTGATTGGAAATTTCCCATTCTCTAGAGTGCTAAGTTCAGTTCACAGGAGATTCCCCCACTCCCCATGTAATATATTGTTTTTCTATATTATATGAAATTCATCTCCTCCATGGTCTGTTTGTAGATAAAAAATATTGGTGTCTACAGTTGTTCCACATTTAAGGAGGTACGGATAGGATTGTATGCTTTGGGACAGTTTAGTTTTGCTCGAGCATATTACCAGTAACTTCAGTTCAAAGAATAAAATATTCTCCTTTATGGATAAAATGGTTTAAAGAGACCAACAAGGGATGAACTAAATCTAACAAAGGCTGTTGAGTTTTATGTTCCCATTAGAAGCAGAGGAATAGTGGCCATCTGGGAAAGGATATTATTAAGCAGGAAGAGCAAGAATGAGGAGAGTTACTGAGCTCTACATGTATCTCACATATTCACATGAATTTTTCAAATTTGGTTTTTCACGGGTCATTTGCACATACAATTCAATCGCCTCTGAGAATTGATTTCTGCTGGGGAGCAGAATATAACTTAGTGTCAGTCTTAGTTTTCTCTTTGTTTGATGTCTTTTTCAGAGTCCTGATGTAAAAAGGAAAGGAAAAAAATGGATGGCAATAACCTTCATTTTTCTCTTACTATCCAAGAGGTTTGGGTAACAACATTGTTGAGGCCCAGACACCCGAGGTCATTAGAAATAGGGTGACATATACATTTAATAATTTAATTATGTATAGTTAATCTACAATTTGATTCACAGCTTAAGACTAGTGGAAGCTCAATAATTCCGATCATAACGAAGGACCAAAGAATTATTAAGTGTCTAAGAATATAGGCAGTTCCAAGAAAGGTGGGGTTTTTTTGTAAAATTATCTTTTAGTAGTGTTAAACTCTTCAATACAAAGTATTTTTTAAGAAAAGAATTATCATAAGGCAAAATAGGAAACTACAAATAGGGCTTAACCACACCTGAGAACTATCAGACGTGGGTGGAGAATAGTTGGGGGGGACAGAACAGCAGAAATCCATTGATTAAAAGCCAAAAAATACATGAAGATAAAGTGAATTTGTAACTGTAGCAAACATTTTGGAGATGAGGAAAAAAAATTCCAATATTCTTTTCAAAGAGGGAGTGACACTAATAATGTCCAGATTTGGGTTAGTTGGAAATTGTTGTTCAGAGTCCAGCACATTCTCTTCCTGAAGAGTAAAAGAAGAGAAAAGAAAAGGGGGGTAGTTAATTCAAGTCTTTATTAAGCTCCTCGTTCAACTTTGCTCTAACAGTGTATTCATTGACGAGTGGAGAACCTGACTGGCCATTGGCTCTTCTGACAGCTGCAAAAGAAGTAAAATATCTTACAAACTGCTATTTTCATCCTTCTTGATTAGGGAAATTTGGCAAGAATTTCAAGATTATAAATCTGATTTTTTTCCCTTACATGTGTAATTTATAATTAATTACATGTGTATTGCAAAATGAAAAAAAAAATAGTATACGTTGTGCTCTGCAAGTGTGAGCATTGCATGTGTGAGAGCTGGAGAAGCGGTGGGAATCGCAATCCTTATTAGGATGGCTGGTCTTGAGATACCCATACATTCCAATTGTTAGGATTTATGAATCAAACATAATAAACCAGGTTGGGAGGAACAGACATGTTTCATCATAGGGCAGTGGTGGCGAACCTATGGCACGGGTGCCAGAGGCGGCACTCAGAGCCCTCTCTGTGGGCACGCGTGCTGTCGCCCCAGTCCTAGGCCTTCACCTGGGTTTTATAAAACCTTTTCGCTTTAGGCCTCCGCCGCCGTGTGCAAAAAAAAAAAAAAGGTTCAATCAGTCCATTTCAACTTCTTGTGGGAAAAAAAGATCTTGGAATTGATTGATTGAACTTTTTAGTCCCACCCAGTCTGCCGTTACCACCACAGCCACACCCACCCAATTGGCCACACCCAGCCAATGGGCCACACCCACCCGGCACTTGACGATGCATAAGTGTGTTTTGGGTTGCAGTTTGGGCACTCGGTCTCTAAAAGATTCACCATCACTGTCATAGGGAATCCATTGTAGTTCTATTCAGATATCAGTGGCTGCTGTGGTGCCCTGTCTCTATGGTGTAATATTGCATGGATGGTGGTTATCACATGACTGTGTTAGAAATGAGAAGTGCACCTGTATCGGAAAAGACGCCTAGAGAGCAGTTGGAGGACCAGCCGAACCGAATCCGCTCGAACACAGGTAAAGATACATCTTAGATCTTACCTAGTGGCGCTGAGGGAGGCTAGGACTAACTACTATGCCTCACTCATCGCGTCATCAGATAACCGCCCTGCCGCCCTCTTCAGGGTGACCCGCTCCCTCCTTCAATTGGAGGGG
>NW_015386493.1:519880-525424 GCF_001527695.2 Protobothrops mucrosquamatus | reverse complement strand
TTTTTTGTACAATGTTTTAATATGCTGTGAGCCGCCCTGAGTCCCATGGGGAGAAGGGCGGCATATAAATTTAAATATAAATAAAAAAATAAATAAAATAAATTGTCCTCAGTGACTGCTGTATCCACTAGGGATAAAGATCTTAAACAAGCTTAAGGCCACCTGGTCTAACACCACCAGTCCAGGAACATAAAACGAACAAGTAAGATTTTATACTGGCAATGAAGAGAAACTTGCTTTTTAAGAAAGGGTGGTTGAAATGTGGTGGGATTGAGTCTCCATTTGTTTTAAATTTACCATTTGACAGGCTTCTCTTCTGTTCACTAATTTTCGCCATGCAAAGCAGATTCTTCCCAGTGATTATGACAGGCTGACCTCAACTGTAAATATGCTTAGGATCACCAAATTTTGACTTATGCATTCTAGGGGCCATACCTATCTTGCTGGTTATCTATTCCTGCCTTAGACCAATCAAATGAAAGAGGGGGATTCCTGGGTTGTTTTTCTGAATCGGTCAGTTTCCTGCACTGGAGGAAAAACTGTTCATGCTGATCAACCTCTCTTAGATTTCTTTAAATCCGCATGATGCTTTAGATGAGGTGGAGAGCATTATCTTGTTAGCAGTGTTATATTCAACTGCTTGTCCAGCTGGCTCAGGAAGCAAAATAGCAAGAATCTGATTATAACAATTCTGACTTGCACAAAAATTATTCCCCCCAAGCTTAATATAAATTTCTCAGGTTTTAGTAATCAGCCATTGAAGTCTGGTCCTTCAGTTTCTGAATTTTCCTTTTGATTAGAGATTCTAAACTAACCAAAAAAATCAAGGGGAAGATTTTCATCTTTTTGGAAAGATATCCATAAAAAACTAGCACTTTTTGGAACAAATCACTTTTGTACTGAGCATAAAACTGCCTTGTTGGTATAGAGTGAAAAGTAACTAATACCACATTTGCTTTCATTACTGTTAAATTGTATCAGAAATATGCAGCTGAAATATATAGAGGGCTGTACTGATTTTTAAGAAAACAGACTGATTTTTTTTTCTAATGGAATTTTGTAACTAAGGATGTATTATACTTTCCATAAATGAATGCTGTGTAGATTAATAGCACGAATAATTATGTATACATATTAGGAAATCAGAATAATACTAACATAAAGTGCAATTCATTCAGTGTAAAGATTTGAGGACTTTAATCCTCCAATTGAGCTCCATGTAGAATTTCAGCACATGTAGAAAACTGTCAAGTCTTCTACTCTATTATATAAACTGCAACTTTGTTTTCTTTTTAATGTATACAAAGGTATATTGTTTTCCCCTTAGAAATGGTTTTAGACATATTCATCACTGAGGGTTTGAAATAGCTTTGGAAACATCATCATTTGTTTTGCTTTTAAGTTTTATGCGATCACATACACTTATGAATGCAGAAGTAAATAACTGATCATAATGCACTTTAGCTAACAAGCTTGTACTGTAGTTTCATTTCAAACCTATTTCTGATATAAAAATATGGTACAGAATAATTGTACTCAAAATCCTGTATCAACTGGAAGGTCAAATATTCCACAGAAAATTTTAGTAACTGGAGTACAAGTGTGTTTTAGCTGAAGTCCTGTGAAATCTCATCAATTCCCTCATGATGCTTCACTTCCATATCCTAAATACATGCAGAAAAAAATATTTTATTCTACAAGTTTTGCATGTGAGGGTTGGATCTGATTAGTACTTGGATGAGATTCTTCCAAAGGGCTGTAGATAGAACAGGAACTTAAAAAACATCCCCCAAGAAAGCAATGTGGAACCCAAAATTTTATCTTTTGCTACTCCCATTAAACTGAAACAGAAAAATAAAAGATGTGCACTTAAGAGTAATTTGAAAAATTGTATTTAAATTTATTGATTTCCATATTCGGCTTACATCCTGTTAAATTCCATTTATTGTAAGAAAGGAATACATACAATTTTCCATTTTTACTTGCTTCTTAATACTACTATAAATACTTGGAGTTATTTGTCACAATAGATTTACAAAACCTTTTATAACTCTGATGTTTAAAACATATTTTATAAATTACTGATCTTTATGGTACTTTAATTCATTATGGTTATTTGTTCTGTTTATGCTAAAAGTATTTAGCATTTCTGCTTTAGGGGCCATTTTGAACTCAACTATAAATATCTGTAAGCAATTAGCACCTTATGCAGTTTGTGGTCAGATCTAATGGCAATTCTTAATCTATGACTGTTAAGTGAATGTTTTCTTCTGTTCGCAGCAATATTTTTAGAAAATATATTGTTGTGCTCAGGCATCCTTTCCATCATCCAGCTCCACAATTCAAAACACAGTTCAGACAGCAGTTGAGAAACTAATAACACATTTACAGGATTTGGAATGAAAATTAACAGTTGATCGCTTTTTCACCAGTATGCATCTAGCTAGCAAATTAGCTAAGGGGGGAAAAAGTGTCTGGTTGGCATATTGAGAAATATAAACCAGAAATTACCCCAGCATTCTTTTCTTGCAAATCCAGAAGTGTGAACAGTTTTTTAAGATGAATGGAAAGGATCATCTCACATTAACTGAAAATAGGATAATAGAGAAAGATGAGTTGAAAGTTAGCAATTAGCTGGAAGTGCAGTTAACAAAAGCAAGAGGTGACATAGTAGTAGGACAACATGAGGAGAAACGGCTTCCTTGGCCAAGCCACCTAGCTCTATTCTTTTGTGGCCCTTCAGAATATAGGGCAGTGATGGTGAACCTTTTAGAGACCGAGTGCCCAAACTGCAACCAAAATCCACTTATGTATCGTCGGGTGCCGGATGGGCATGGCCCATTGGGTGCACATGGCTGTGGTGGTAACGGCAGACTGGGTGGGACTAAGAAGTTCAATCAATCAATTCCAATTTTGCAAGATCTTTCCCCCCCCCCCTGCAAGAAGTTGAAATTGATTGATTGAACCTTTTTTTTTTTTGCACATGGCGGCGGAGGCCTAAAGCGAAAAGATTTTATAAAACCCAGCTGAAGGCCTAGGACTGGGGCGATGGCACCCGTGCCCACAGAGAGAGCTCTGCATGCCACCTGTGGCACGCATGCCATAGGTTCGCCACCACGGATATAGGGTAATCAGGAGTCTCAGTTGATAGAAAAGAACAAAAAAAATGTCCACATCTAGACTCTTTGTCACTTTTTTTTTTTAGCATATGGAGTACCTGGCCAAGGAAGTCTACAATGCTTTTTACCACAGAGTAGTTTTGGCAGCCTAAGATGGCTAGTTCATTTTGTTCACGCATGCATCCCTGGTACATCACAGGGACAAACAAGTTTTGAACCAGTTGGCTAGCAGCATTTTGGGGATGTCAGGTCATTCCAGTTTTTTTCTGCTGACCTCGCCTCGCACCGAATACTACTAGCTTTTCCCACTGGAGTGTTACCTATTTATCTACTTGCACTTTTACATACTTTTGGACTGCTAGGTGGGCAGAAGCTTGAGGCTAATGATGAGAGCTCACTCAGCCACACGTTGCAGTAGGCTCAATGCTGACTATCTCTGGTCAACAAATCCAGTGTCTTAAGCTGCTGCAACACTTCACCCCACCCACTACAAACCATAGAGGAAAAAGTATCGGGGAAACATTTGACAGGGTTGCCTTACATTAAAGATGATATTTTACATAAAGGAAATTTTTCTTACTCTTTTAACCATTTTTCTTGGGATAAATCAGTTTCCCCTTTAAATTGGGGTCATTATGAGATTATGATTGTAAATGATGATGGCTGGACCATTATTTTATAAGGTTTATAATTAATATAGTTTCTGTTGCATTATGCAATGGCTTGCCACTTTCTGGTTATTTTCAAAACCTTTAAGGCAGTTTTCTTTTCCAGTTCAAATAGTTGAAGAGATGATTTCATATAAAAGAATAATAAACAGAACAAAATACACAGAATCAGGATTCAGGGTTGAAAGCTTTTGGACCAAGACCTTTCATTTTTCCATCTTTCTGATGGCTGTAAATGTGGTCAGCAAGCAAGTATTATTTTGATGCAGAAGATGTACTTTGTAACAGAGCAACATCTTTGCAAGAAAGTTTAAAAGTTTAAGGATTGCCCTAACATTGAGCCTATTTAGAAACAGGGTTGTTTTTTTTAACTAGTTAAAGCCAGGTCCTTGTTTTATAGTTATTGCCAAAAAGCAAAAACTTAATGTGTCCATAATAATAGCCTTGTATTAAAGATTTGGATGTTCTTCAGCATATACAATAAGGGAAGAAATGGTTAATGACAATTTATGTTGATTCAAGTGGTGCTAGTATTATTACTCCACAATTCAGCCAGAGAAAACAGCCTCAGAGCCAGAAAGTAAGTTTTCATTCCATTTCTTCTGAATCTTTTCTCTTTATACAAAGGGAATTGGCAATACATAGTATTATCAGAGCCAAATACAATTGTATCCTATGCAAGATCTTTGCAGTTTAGATCATTGCTAGGGAACCTTCAGCTACTTAACAGCATAGATCATTATACTCTTAAGTGGATTTTAATTGGAATCCTAAAGTTGAATTAAAATAGTACTTTTTCAAACTGAAAAATATTTATAGATAAATGCAGTTTGATTTACATACAGGTTTTTTTATTTAGAGAAATATACTGATATTTATAGTATTTTTGTTGAACACCAGTTACAAAAGAGTAGCACAGCACTGAAGTTAATTTGGAAGGATATGTGCATAAAACATTAATAAAAAAAACAGTCATACAAACATGGGAGTCCCTCTATATACATTGTTCATTAAACTTGGTCATTTATAAAAATAGACAAAGCAATGGATTTTATTGCAACCCGATTTAAGAACCATTGCCATAGAAGAGGGAAGGAATGTAGCAATTTATAACTTGAATAAGCAACAGTATTTGTTAAAAAATATGCTTGTGCTCCATGGAAACATAATTCCTAATCCTGTAATGTATTATGTGTTAAGCTCCTTTAATATCAATTTTTTGAATTTCTGAGAATTCATGATAATAGTAATTTTCATTTTTACCGAGTTGATAACCCACTAATAGATTCAGAAATTCGTGATAATAGTAATTTTCATTTTTACTGGGTTGATAACCCACTCACAGATTCAGAAATACACTATTTAAAAGATCTTATGTATATATTTTTTTAGCAAAGTAGGAACTCATGAATTTAATCTCTGTCTAATAAGAAATAAAACTTTAATGGGAACATTTCTTTTTTCCTTTCTTTATTAATGAGAGACACAACTTTTACAACTTTCTGTGAAAAAAAATTCTGGCCTCCGACGAGCCAGAGTAGAAAGGTACAGGCACAGCTTCTCCAGCACTGGAGATGGAGGATCCACAGAATGGGTGGAGACTGTATTCCTGCCCAATCAGATCAAGTCAGCCAAAGTTGTCACGCCCCGTCCTGGTTCCATTTCCCAGTCTTGACTTGATCTTGCCCATGGACAGAACGTACAACTCTGGCTCTTAGGTACAGTCTAGACTTTGTGGATCTTCCATCTCAACCTTT
>NW_015386493.1:500600-516062 GCF_001527695.2 Protobothrops mucrosquamatus | reverse complement strand
TAGGATTAGTTTGTGAGCCAGTACGTTCTTGGTCAGTCAATGGCTACGCTCGCGTCAAGACTGGAAAATGGAACCAGGACGGGGCGTGACAACTTTGGCTGACTTGATCTGATTGGGCAGGAATACAGTCTCCACCCATTCTGTGGATCCTCCATCTCCGTGCTGAGAAAAGGCGTTCAGGTAAGACAACGCCCCTTCAACAGCAAAGCAGTGCCAATTCCACTCTGAGTTCCTGCTTCCCCATCGTCGCAAGGGGCAGCGCCGGCCTTTGGCGGGGCCTGCAAGCAAGGCGGAAGAGCCGTGATGTCCTGCCCACCCCAGCTCACCTGTGGGACTAGGCAAGGACCTGGTGCCTAAGTGCTGGCCTTCTGCTTGCTGGCCTTGCTGGCACTGAGACGGCCCATTTGAATGGTGTCTTGAACTGCGAGGTGAGACAGCTGAAGTGACTGTGGAGCAACCAGAGACCTATCCACTTCGCCAAGAGAACAAGCTGCAGGTGCTGGAGTCCATCTACGGGTGGGACTTTCAAGAACTGCGTCTGGACCGGCTATGGAATGTAATACGAAAAGGCTGTCCGGGTTTCCTGTCGTTGTGCAGATGATGCCCAATGTTTGCAAATTGGGAATCGCTGCAGAAGCTGATGTAGATTTAGATTTGTTGTATTAAACAGATTTAAAGGTGGCTAGAAGTTCCTTTTTTGAGACTGAATTTTTGGTCTTCCTTGCCTGACTCGCCCCAATCCTTGTTCTCACCCGTCCTTTCCTAAGATTGTCTGCTTGAAATCATTTAATATTTGAAAGCATATTAATTAGGGTCTGGATCACTTGCCTCCCCCCCCCGTGCCTCTGTCCCTGCCGGTGCCGCTTCATGAGCCTCCCATGAGTCAGGCAGCCACGCAGCACATCTGGATCGCCTGCCTCGCCCCAGCCTCTGACTCTGTGCTCGGACTTACCTGTGCTGTGTGTGCAGCTGCTGCCGGACACTCGCCACCTCCTGTGCTGGCCACACCCACCCACCCCAGGCTTATTTTTGGGGTAGGGATTGTATTAGGTGCATGCTAAAAAATCAGGCTAGGGCTTGTTTTTCTGGGTGGGTTTTATTTTCAGGGAAACATGGTAAAGAGGAATTTCTTGGACGACCTTTAATTTTTTCTTTAGGTCTGAGTTATTAAAAGATTGGTATTGCTTTCCAAATTTGAAGTGGACTCATGTTCTGTTAAAGTATCTATTTCTTTTAATGAGGGGCATTCAAGGAGACCCACCATAATTGTGAAGGAGATTTCCAACAAATATGGGTATGAGTTGTCAAGGGTATTGATGTATGTGCATTAAATTTCTCTGCCATTCCAGACTTGACATCTTTCAGTGTGGATATAGTTTTCTTATTTGAAGAGTTGATTGATGATTGCTAGCTTATATTTGTACTCTGTGGGGATTCGATCAGGACTGGTACCCGTTGTGAGATTTTGCTAAGTAGAATCAACCAAATACATGTTTGTTTTAGCTTGCATTGCATATTTTGGCACCCAGCCCTGATTTGAAATACCTTAGAGCTTTTTGTGATTACTAATAATGTGAATTTCTAAGGATCATGCTTTCTGAATCCAGAATGCTGTCATGTTTCTGTAGGTGATCATGGAAATTAATAACTTTATTTTGGCCTGCCAGAATATTTCACAGCAAGACCCTCACATAGAGGAATTAATTAAAACCTGATTTTATTATCAGATAAAAGGCCTCTATCTTTAACCCAATGTTTTGCATTGATACCCTTATCTTTTAGGCATGAAAGTTAATTAATTTCAAAACCATCAGTGCTATCGGTAATCTAATTTTCTTTGCTATCCTTTCTAGTAGGAAGTTAACTGGCTCCTGAAAAGAATGAAGTAATATGTATAGCAGGGATTGAATAATTCTTTTGGAAGTGGTAGAAAACAGTTATAGTTTTGAAACAGGACAACTTGTGTTCTGTTGAATGTAATAGTATCAGTTTTTTAGGCTGGTGGAGTTCCAGCTAGGCTAGAAAAATGAGATGCTTATCAAAATTCTGAACTTTAAATTTTAACGTTATTTTAGCCTTTACCTTAGTTAAAGAACTCTTCCAGGGATTCGATTTTCTGTCTCCCAACCGTGTTGACCCAGGGCATTTTGACTGTTTTCAAACCTACTCAGAGTTCAGAGCAGGGAAATGTGCTTGCTGAAAACTACCAATCTAACAATGTTAATACCTCAAAAAGTGTTGCAGTTCCTTCTCTTATCCATATTTATTTTCTCATTTTATGAAGATTGTGTGTGTATGCTGCTTACTGTTTTATTATGTGGGCAAGCATAATTACTGTATATTATTCATCCATTTCCATGCATCCTTTCATTTTTAAAAAAAATCAGTATTTTTTTTTATCTTCAACTGGATTCTTCTTCCCGTAAATTAAATTCATTGTTTTGTGACATACACTCAACAACAGTAGAAAAAAGGTTTCGATCTTCTACTTTGTGACATCTTTTTGTGTGTTTGAAGAATATTAGCCTATCCCCTCTCAATTTTGTTCATCAATCTCCTTCTAGAACTTTGTTTCTAATTCACTAATTAATCCTTGTGGCCTTTTTGCTGAACTTGTTCCAGTTGTTCTGAATCCTTCTTAAGTGTGGTGGGGACACAGCAACTTGAGAGAATCTGACTAAGCAGCAGAAAGTAGAATTATTCCTTTCCATGATTTGGAAACTTTAGTTCTGTCGATGCAGCCTAAAATTGCATTTTATATTTTCCTCAGCAATATTATATTATTGCCTCAAATCCAGATTGCAGGCCATTAATATTTCAAGATATTTTTCACACTAACAGTATTACTAATTCAGTTATCTACTATAATTCTTCCAATGTATATTTGATTTCTATTTCGTAAGTAAAGAAAGAATTCATATCTGTTAAATTTTACTTTAAACCCGTTTTTCTTCATTCAACGATATCATTTTGATCTTTATTTATATCTATCTCATTCAGTCTTAATTCTTTTGCAGTCTGGTCAGAATTCTCTCCACTTTTTCATCCAGCTCATTAATACAAATGTTGAGTAGAGGACCCAGTACTGAACTTTATGGCACTCCACAAATTTCCTCTCTACAGCTTGGTGAAAAACATTGATGGGCTGAAATCTTTGAGTACAATTTTCAAGCTAGCTATGTATTGACTTAATTATCATGCCACTCAGCTCATGCTGAGCTAGCTTGTTGCTGCCCTGTTGTTCAGGACATAAAAAGCATGGTTTTGCTGCCATGATCGTGGAGCAAAGCTTCTTTATATTGCCTACTTCAAAGGTATTTGGCTTTTTTTAAAAAAAAAGATTACTATTCTTAGATATAGCTCTCTATTTGTTCAGGCCCAAACCAAATCTGCATCTGCGCTTAGTCATATGCCAAGATGTTAAAAATAGTTTTAGAATGCTAGCATGATTTCATCTTTTAAAACTATTATATTTCCCGTTTAGTAAAATAGGCAGATGGGCTTTCCCCCGCCTCTTTTCTCTCTCCATTCTCAATGTTCAGTTAAGTTTCCATATAGATTCTTGCTTCTATTGCATGTGTCTTTTTCTCCCCCAGCTTTGGATAGCTTTTGAGTTTTAAGAGCACTTCCATTTATTTAATTGCTCTTTTATATCGTAACATTCCACACACTAAAACAAAACATTTTAAAATATGGGAATTTTGATGGTATTCTATAATTCATATATACTAATTAAAATGAGACTATGATGTATTTGCATGCGGTCTTAATATTACATATGGCATTCAGATTCAAATTGTAGCCCAGAGTAATTAACCACAGGATTCACTTGTGTTTAATGAGGATTAAAATGGTTTTGGTTTAATTTGGTCCAGCTTTAAGACAAATATGATTCAAGAAAAGTCAATGCATTAAACTATTCATCGAACAGGATACTACTTTAGTGTGCATTTGCTCTTTTCGTAATTGTTAAAGGTTCCATGCTGCATGTCTAGGCCAGAGTAGTACTGAACATTACTCTTTTTCCAAGTTTTTTGTTAGTATGTTGTACAACATTTATTTATTCAAAAAAAAAGCAGCACATAACAATAGTTAACAGAAGAATGCGGAGGAAAAAAAACAAGAATGTTTTGAATTGGTTTTGTTTATTCCATTTTTAGTTGTATTTCCTTAAGCAGTTTTCCCTTAAGTGACTCTATACAAAAATTATGACATAGCCAAGTTTGTCCTTTTTTTTTTTTTTAATTAGAAGCATTTTTTGCTGGGAATATTCATCTTTTTACCAGGGGTACCCAGCTTTTTTTGTGGTGGACAGCCTTGGACTTTTGAAGGCATATCTCATAAAATGGATGTGGCACCAGTCAAGACAAACTGATGAGACCAAAAGAAAGCTATCTCTCTATTGGGTATCTTGAAACAATGCAGTCATTTCTTGGAGGGAATGCAGCTCCTTCCAGAACAGTTAGGAATCATTGATGTGAACAGAGAAGTCCTATTTTTATCAGATACCGATAATAGTGTTCCTAAGAGAGAAAGGGGGTTGATTAAAACCCACAGCAATATGATGCCCAAAGTAGTTAGGTGACATGCTTAAAAAAGGATATTTATAGAGAACTCACTCCAAATGACCACTGGCTTCTTGATATTTGATAAGAGTGGCAGGTTGAGGACATACAAGATCAGCCTAGTTGCATTTTGATATTCACAGCTTTTTGTCCGGAATATAATTTTTAAAAAATAATACAATCAAGATTCCATTCTAGAGATTAAGACTTGTAGCTCAAATATAATATTGAAGCAAATTTAACTGCAGCTATTTTTCTCAGTTATGTATCTTTCTGTCAAATTTGATAATTTTTTATTTTTCCTATTCATCAGCCTTATCATCAGCTTTATTTTTACCTTCATATTATCTTAGTACAATTGTAGGAACCAACTACATTTTGTTAAAATGATGGGCAGATTTTAAGGTGACTTAATAGGGATATTATCAGGAATAATAAGAATTCATCCAACATCCAGAATCTGTTTTTAAAAAGTACGTTACTGAAATCAGCACATTAGAAGAAAATATCCATGCTGGATAAGTTATATAATAGTGGATAAAAAGAAACCAGCAAATCCAAATGTCAATATGATCCTAATAGTAATGTTCAACACTGCATAATCATTGCTTGGCTTGTATCAAGCTACTTGCAGGAGAATAATCCCAACTATGTGAATTCAGTTGATTTTGCGAATGAAGGTAGATATATACGTGACCTTGGATAATGTTTCAGGATCCAATCTGAGTTGGTCATCTGGACCAAAGTTTTATTCTTCCAAGTTTTTGGTCTTGTGCTGGAGCTCATCATCAGGGAACTTCTCACTCTCCAGAAAATGTGCAGTGGGCTGTTCTAAGTGTTGTATTTTATATGGTTTCTTATTGTGTGTAGCTTTTAGTTGTTAATTATGGTGTCGATGGCTCATAAATTGTTGTTTCCTTGCGGCCACCATACCCCAAAAATAGCCAGAGAAATGTCTGAAGCCTTGGAAATGGCCCCTTGTCAGTCAGGAGAAGTGCTGATTTATCACCAGCCTACCAGGTGCTTTGGAGCCAAGCGCAGGCGGCATAAGGAAACAACAGCTAATGACTTAATAGCCAATCATCAACACCCTAATTAACAATTAAAAGCTATGCACAACCAGGAACCACATTAATACAATGCGTAGAACAGCCCAGTGTATATTTCCCGAAGAGAGAAAAGTTCCCTGATGATGGGGTCCATCATGAACCCGAAAGCTTGGATTAATACACCTTTGGTCCTGGTGATGGACTCAGATTGGAACCTCAGTTGATTTTGTCATAAATTCTGTCATCACTGTTGATCCTAGAACTGCTAGAACTTATATATCAGTAAGGCAAGGGAACATTTGCATGTTTCTTCTTTGAGAGAATTCCAGGGGTAATGTAACAAAAATCTGTGCTTAATGAAAGCCTAAATAAGAATCAAATAACCAACAGTAATAATCTCTCCCTAATAAATGTTCTCAATCCAACTCAGAGTAGAAACTGGTACAGATCAGCCAAATTTCTCTCCCTGTTTCTGTCGCAGCTAAATTCTTGGAAACTCTAATACTTACAAGCATTTATAATTCTACATATTTAAAATAGAATTGTAACTACAGCCAATCCTCAACGTACGACCACAACTGAGCCCAAAATTTCTGTTGCTAAGTGAGACATTTCTTAAGTGAGTTTTGCCCCATTTTATAACTTTTATTGCACATTTGTTAAGTGAATCATTGCGGCTGTTAAGTTAGTAATATGATTGTTAAGTGAATCTGGCTTCCCCATTGACTTTGCTTGTCAGGGGCTCTCAAATGTTGATCACATGACCCTGGGACACTGCGACTGTCATAAATATGAATCAATTGTCCAGCATCCGAATTTTAATCATGTGACTACACGGATGTTGCCATGGTCGTAAGTGTGAAAAACGGTCGTAAATCAGTTTTTTCAGTGCCTTTGTAACTATGAACGGTCACCAAATGAACTGTTGTAAGTCAAGGACTACCTGTATTTACTGTTAAAATAGTATATATTATACTATTTTTTAATTTTTCCATGATATTTTTAACTTATTTTTAAAAGCACTTTCTATGTGTTTTTTTTCCTGTGATAATGTATTTTTATTATAATTATCTTTGTTTTTCCTTTTTTCCTTTTTTTTTTTGCTAGTTTAAAAACAATAATAAATAAATAAATAACCTTACGAGCAGTGATTCTCAACCTTTTCTTCACCATGGACCCCCTTTAAATACCTTTTGTGACCATGGATCATGGCCATGGACCCCCAAGAATTAACTCAAAATTTAAATCAGGGGTCTTCAAACTTGGCCCTTTTATGACTTGTGGACTTTAACTCCCAGAATTCCTCAGCCAGGCACGCTGGCTGAGGAATTCTGGGAGTTGAAGTCCACAGGTCATAAAACGGCCAAGTCTGAAGACCCCTGATTTAAATCATAACATTTCTTCAAGCCTTCGCAGACCTCCAGTGACAACATCGTGGCCCCGTCAGGGGCTCACGAACCACAGGTTGAGAACCATTGCTTGCAGAAATGTTGTGAAACTTGACTTGATTTATTAAAAATATTGTGTGCCATATTTTTAAATGTAGTTAAGGGAAAGGCAAAACTATTCAAATGTCACATTGGGGGTTATTTGGAGGGTAGAGTCTGCAGATTGGAAAGTGGAGCTATGCGGGTGAGTTAGATGTAGTCTTCTGAATTGGAATTATTATGCAGAGGTAGAATGTGGTTGTGTATACGGGAATTGCTATGCAGATATATTGGGAGACAAAGCAGCTGGAAATGCCAAATGATGCAGAGGAGAAGCAAGGACTCATGGGACACTAACCAAAATAGATACAAAAATGAAAATAAAAAGTCTGTTTCTAAGTAGGTGATAAGGGCTTAAATCAGTGGTTCTCAACCTGTGGGTCGGGACCCCATTTGGGGTCGATCGACCATTTCACGGGGGTCGCCAAGCAAGGCTGTCCGCCATTTTTTTCGTCTGCCATTTTTTTGTCCGCCATTTTTTTCCCCTTTTCCGGCGGGTGCCT
Source organism: Protobothrops mucrosquamatus (assembly GCF_001527695.2). Lineage (NCBI taxonomy): Eukaryota > Metazoa > Chordata > Lepidosauria > Squamata > Viperidae > Protobothrops > Protobothrops mucrosquamatus. The sequence continues at coordinate 508,458 of NW_015386493.1, read as the reverse complement.
TACCTCCCTTGGGCTGGGCCAGCTGGTGGTCGGCCTGCTCCGCCTCTGCCGCTTGCCAGCTACGCCTTGGCCGGCACAGGGGGCGGAACCACGCATGCGCGGCGCTCCCGGGCAGGGAAAGTCCTCAACTTACGACCGGTTGGGTAGTCCTTGACTTACGACTGGTTTAGTCCTCAACTTACGACTGGTTGGGGTCGCGGCATTAAAAAGGTTGAGAACCACTGGCTTAAATGATAAAAACATTTGACATTAATGCAAAAGAAGAACTTCAGATTGCCACATCCATTTCCCCAGGTGTATTTATTTGGCATGAATGCCTAAATTATAACATGCAATGCCATTACTAGTATTCTGGCTTGCCTGCTATAATGCTTTTTCTATATAAAATTCACTGCATTGTTTTGCTTAAGAGAGAACTATCCTGCTTTTTGCAACAGTATTGCTTGATCTGGACACTCGTTCCCCATTTTTCCCAAATGACAAGCAGATCCTACTGGCTTAAAAGATTGCCAGCACTCAAATGAAGTAAAACATTTATTTCAACACATGTTTAACAGAGTACCACAGCATTCAAAATATTTTGTTTTTTAAAAAACAACAAACCTGGGAGTCAGGGCTGCATTTATTTTTCTCCCAGAGTCACATGGGAAATTCTTCAGAATGTGCTCATATTTTGTTGGTTGCTTTCCTTGGCAAGGATGTTAAAAGTCATGTTGTCAGGAGTAAACCTGACCTTTCAACACTGATAAAATAAGGTCAGCCTCAAAGGTCAGTGTGAACAATACACTGAATGGCCTGCTGAAGACCACAGCTGCACATGGAATTCTATCTTTTTAAAAAAATAGACACAAGCAACTTTATACTTTGTGAAAGGATTGTGCTAGCCTAATAAAGCTGTATTCCAAAGGAGCCATCCCATTCATAAGAAAATCATAATTATCTTCATGGGATTCTTTCAGCTTGTCTTGCTGTCAATCTTTATTCATGAGAATCTCTGTACGTAGCAATAGTATACTTCTGAATAATGGACACTGGGGTGAGGCTGTCACCTCCTTGTACAGTGTGTGAGTTTCCATAGGCTGACTGGTTGAAAATTGATTGTGGGTTTGCATGCTCAGAGAAAACTAGCAACACGTTTCTTCTATGGTGTTAAGTCATTAATGAAACAATAGAAGACATGACTGCCCCATTTCAATAATTGTACCTTTGGTTAGACAAACTACCTTTGGGTTAGACATACCTTTGGGTTAGACAAACTAACTAACCATGAGCCGTGTTGGCACAGTGGTTAGAATGCAGTACTGCAGGCTACTTCTGCTGATTGCTGGCTGTCTGTAGTTTGGCAGTTCGACTCTCAGCAACTCAAGGTTGACTCAGCCTTCCATCCTTCTGAGGTCAGTAAAATGAGGACCCAGATTTTGGGAGGCAATATGCTGGCTCTTTAAACTGCTTAGAGAGGGTTGTAAAGCACTGTGAAGCGGTATATAATCTAAGTGCTATTGCTATAAAGTCCCTCCCCCGCAACTTCATCATTGTGGAGTAGCTCACTGAATACACAATTCCCTTCTAAAACTTCAACCCTGCCCTCTGGATGCTCCATTCCTCTTAGTTCATCAACTGTAAAGTTCCCCGGAGCCACGTGGGGCTCTGAATCTGGGGGCTTATCTTTCTAAGAGAATTTGTAAGGCAAACATTCTTCCAGTGAGGCCACAAATGAAATTATTGCATATGCCTGAGACAGAAACATATGTTCTCATATTGAGTCTCCATGTAAAATTGGCATTGCAGATATCCTGAAAATTAAGTATCTCCTATTCATTTTGGAAGTTAAAGTCATTTCAGTATGTGAAACAAACATTGGCTGTGGCCAGCTCTTAATTAAAAATCTAAACAGTGAATTGTTTGCTTTAGGCAAAGAAAATGAGAAACATTGAAAAATATAGGAGACAGACAAATACGTCTGTCTAAACAAAGGCTAATTGCTCTCATAAATGTAGGGACCTTGTTGTTTAAGACCAAGAGTTTATGTATTCTTATGAGAAAAGAGTGGACTAAAAAAACAACAACGGATGAAGTTGCATCCCATAAAAGAATTGGACTCCATGGGTCCCTCGGTTGTTTTGTTGTACAATTTAGATGCCCCGCCAAGTTTACATTCTCAGTGATTTCAGTGAATTTATAATAGCACAAAAGAAATGGCTCCAGAAATTTCAAGGGGATGTCAGTATGGTTGGTAGCGTAACCGAGAGCCAAGCAAGAGAGAAAGCACTGGAAGGTTTGTTTATCAAACAGCTAAGTGTATCTGTAAGGGTTTATTTTTTACATTTTTCTTTTCCTATGCTTAAGAACAAAACATAGCAANGTCTACTGAGATCCTAATAAAGTATTTTGAAAAATCCTCCTTCCTCTTCCCCGTTCATCCTTTAATTGATTATAATTATATTCTTCATTGAAGAACTAAAAAAAACCACAATACACTTTATTTATATTTTATTTGAATATCTCCCCAAGAAATCCAAGATTGCTGGCAATTAAAAAGCATTGATTTGAATGTAGATGTAGTCATTCATTGAAATAGTTGAATAAATTAATTGTGGCTAAAATAAGTCTCTCTGATTTCAGTGAGTTTACATTCATCGTGTCCAACCATCTGTACATATATTTATTTTACTTTTTAGATTCATATCTTGCCTTTTATTTAACAGCGCAAACTTGCACACACACTGCTCTCTTCTATTTTTTTCTCACAAAAAGGATAACATAAGGATAGAAGAGAGAGAATGGCCAGGCCAAAGTCACTCAGTGAGCTTTGGTGGCAAAAGGTGGATTAGCAAGGTAACCACTATGCTACACAGGCTCCTAAAAGAGATCCCTGAATCAAAGTTTTTAACAGTCAAGGAACTTTTCTGCAAATAAATCCTATTGAACTCATTGTGACTTGTTTCCAAAGCAAAACAGTAGAAATGAAAATCAAATATTTGATGAAGAGATAGAGCTAGTTTACACGAGCAACATAAATTTGAAAAAAAGGAACATCAAAATTAAGTTTCCAAGTTTTTTTTTATATAACTTAAAAAAGATTTCTTAAATCTGTGTCATTAATTTTGATGGATGTCTTTATATTTCTGGAGGAGTGGATTTTATACTGCTGAACTACACCTTCATTTTTACAGAATCTGCATTTTTAATTGATTTGACAAACATTAATTTCCTATCTATTTGAGCGCTTCCACTTTTGTTCCTCTTTTGTATTATTATACAAAAGGCATCATGTCAGGTTTCTTTGCTGTTCATGCATACAAATCAAGGTAGAGACATATGAAAATAAGTATTAGTGGTACTGAAGAGAGAACTCTAACAGAAGTTATAATGAAATCTAGTTCTAACAATAAACTCTCCTCTGTGAAAGGGCATGTCACTCATTTGGATATATAGATATATAGATATATACCACCTTCTCTCCTGGACTGACTTCAGAAGAAATCACTGGCTCCAGTTGGTTACAAAAAAAACCCACTGATTGATTGGTGTTAATCATCCTGATTCATCCTGGAGAAATTACTCCAAAATTTAAAAGTTTATGACTATGCCTTTTAGAGATATAAAAATAGAGGGGAACAAATAACACTGTTTAGTAGTAAAGTCTTACTCCTGCTTGCAGGTACAGTCTTAATGGAATTAAGCCCTCTGTTCACTCTAGAGGTAAAACATTTTCTTCAACTCAATTCATGTGAAAAATACAGAGAAGTCCAAGACAGAAGATACATTGGGTTAGAGAACTTTCTGGAGGGTCTCGAAAAAAATCCTCAGAGACTAGCATTGTTAGAAACAAATCTTATCCTTCACTGTGTATTGAAACAGATTCATGGAAGCCAGGGATGACCTCGCATTTTATGAATTACAAACTGTAATCCATGGCCAAGCATGATCCAAATGTTCTGGGACTGTAAACTGGAGATCTCCAGGTGGCTAAGGAATTTTGGAAGTTTCATCGCACATCCCTGGAGGGTTCCTGTCACTAATTTTTGCTAAGGGTAAACTTGGGCATAATTGTTATGTGTGTTTTCTGAAAAGAGAAAAAAAATAAAGTGAAATTTACTTGAGCAAAACACTACACCAAACACAATCCTCAAATACAGCCCAAATAAGGATTGAGAGTATTTTTAAGCAGAGAATTTGATAATTGGGAGGGGTATTGTGAGGGAGGTTCTCCAAACCTTCTGTGATTTTTATTAAGACGTATTATGGAGATGTCATTGCTTAGCTCTGTACCACTCTGCTGTTAAGATATTGGACAAGGGCCCAGATTTTAGTCTGCCATGAAAGCTCAATGGATGACTTCGGGCCAGATAAGTTGGTCAGTAGGTTGGCTTTTTTTCTTACCAAGCTACCTCAGAGGATATCATTTTGGGGGGAAATTGGCAGAGGGAATACTGTTATGGGTAGTGTTGAACATCTGAACAGATGGGCAAGGTAGAAGAGTAGAGTAGAGTAGAGTAGAGTAGAATAGAATAGAATAGAATAGAATAGAATAGAATAGAATAGAATAGAATAGAATCTTGGAGGTCTTTTAGTCCAGCCCCCTGCTCAAGCAGGAAAACCGATACCATCTCAGACAAGTGACTATCCAGTCTCTTCTTAAAAATCTCCAGTGATGGAGCACCCATGATTTCTGAAGGCAAGCTTTTTCCATTGGTTAATTGTCCTCGCTGTTAGGAACTTTCTCCTTAATTCCAGGTTGCTTCTCTCTTTGATTAGTTTCCAACCATTTTTTCTTGTCCTGCCCTCTGGTGCTTTGGAGAATAATTTGTGGCAGCCTCTCAAATACTGGAATACTGCTATCATGTCACCCCTATTTCTTCTTTTCTTTAGACTAGCCAGACCCAAGTCCTGCAGCCATTCTTCGTATGTTTCAGTCTCCAGGCCTTTGATCATCTTAGTTGCTCTTCTCTGAATGTTTTCCAAACTCTCAATATCTTTTTTGTGATATGGTGACCAAAATTGGCTGCAGTATTCCAGATGTAGTCTTACTAGGGTTTTATAAAGCGGTACTAATACTTTGGGTGATCTTGATTCTATGCCTGTGTTTATGCAACCCAGTATTGTATTAGCTTTTTTGGCTGCTGCTGCACATTGCTGGCTCATAGTCAAGTGATTGTCCACTAGGACTCCAAGGTCCCTCTCACAGTTACTATTTTTGAGCCAATATGTACTATATCTTTGATTTTTCCTACCTAAGTATAAAACTTTGCTTTTCTCCACATTAAAACTCATTTTGTTGGATAGGACCCATTGTTCCAGTTTGTCAAGATCTTTTTGAATCCTGAGCTTGTCTTCTGGGGTGTTGGCTATTCCTGCCAGTTTAGTGTCATCTGCAAATTTGATGAGTTCCCCTTCTATTCCCTCATCTAAGTCATTGATAAAGATATTGAAGAAAGCTGGTAAATAAAGATTATTTCTCTTATATTAGAATTACGCCAGTTTGATATTTTGCAAGATCCCTCCTCCTTCAAGTGTATAGTAATTCAAACATATTGTATGTGTAAATATATCATTATCCTCGCTGTTTTTAAGCTGAAAGAATGCATCCCCTTCCCACCCTACTGCCTTTTCCTTTCCAAGGTACCTTGTGGTAGTGGTAGACTTTTCACAGACTTGTCATGTTGGCAGAAGCAAAGATGCTGATGCAGAAACCAAATATGTCTTGGCAGACCTCCTATATGCCGATTGCTGTTTTTTGTTTGTTAAACAAAGGCAACTGTGGTATTTTTAGTTCTATTCAAAATACGGGAAGCAAAAATCATTTCTGCCAAGTGGCAAGGGACAGAACTGGCCAAGGGGAAGAAATGGTTTCCATATTTCTATAAAAGAATTTGAAAGCTCCAGTCACATGTTGTGCTTCAGTCTACTTGTCTTTCCATTATATATATATTAAAACCAGCTTCTTGCTTTTAACTCGGGGCCACATGAAAATTGCAAAGTTCGTGTCCTCAACTGGTGTGAATCTTCAACACAATGAAGTGTTTGTGTGGTGAATGTCTATGGAGATTCTCAATCATCCAGGTCATGGTTGTCTCAAATGTGCTTTTTCAAAAGACAACTGGGCTTTCTTTGTTTTTCTTTGAAGATATTTTGCTTCTCATCCAAGAAGCTTCATTGGTTCTTCATCTGGCAAGTGTGTGTTTATGTGGGGGGGGGGGAGAGAGAAGAGATTTTGCTGACACTCTATGAGATTCTGCGCATAAATATACATTGATGTATACTCCTAGTGTTAGAAGCAATATATTGCTGAATGCCCGTTCCTGGAAGCAGAAGGCAGAAGATATCATTGTACCCGTTGTCTTATGTTCTTGTTGATTTTTCAGAAGCATCTGAATGGTTTGGTGATCAGAATGCAGGAAGAAATAAGCCTTCAGCTGATATCTTGAGTGGAAGAACTCTCTTCTTCTCCAGCACTGAGATGGAGACTCCACCATTGGGTAGTAGACTGTATTCCTGCCCAATCAGATCAAGTCAGCCAAAGTTGCCATGCCCGTCCTGGACCGTGATCTCCAGTCTTTGACTTGATCTTGCCCAGGACAGACGTTGCAAGTTTTGGCTCTAGGCAGGTACAGTCATTGGTGGTTTCCATCCCCTTTCCAATTCAAAATTTTTACAGAATTAAATTAATTCTTATTTAATTTGGCTTCATCTCCCCTCAACGATCCCTGAAAGTATTTCCAAAAGGACTAACGGCTGTTAGTCCCGAAGCTCATTACTTAAATAGGATTGGGCCTTGCAGGGTATTGAACAAGGCTGCCCCTTTCCCCAAAGGAGACCAACGGCTGTTGGACTCAGAATAGACTAACGGAGCTTGCGGCTGCGGCTCCGTAGGCTGTTTAAACGGGGAAAGACAGCCCTGGGAGGCAAATCTCACTAGATTCGTCAAGAAGACATCGGCTGTTGTCTTCCTCAGACACAAGCCTCGCGGAGCCCGCGGCTGTGGCTCTGTCGACTCGTGCGCCTTTTCGCGACGGGGAGAAGGGGGGGAAGCCTCACGATCGACTCCGACGTCGTTTTTCCTTTCGGGGCTGCGGCTGCAGTCCTCGTGGGAGATCATTGTAAGCCTTTTCCATTTTTTTCTAAATTTCGTTTGCGGAGGTGCGCGCGCGCGCGCGCTTGGCCTCCACTACGTTCGGTGTTTTCGGCCGGCTATCGGGGACGGAGAAATAGTTTATTTCCCCCCGATTCCTCCCTTCTTTGCGATCGGCGGTTTTGGCCGGCTATCGGGGACTAAGAAATAGTTTGTTTTTCCCCGATTCCTCCCTTCCTTGCTGTTCGGTGTGTGGAGGCTCCTCAAGAGCGGGGGGGTGTGTGCTTACAGTTTCCCCGGCCCTGTCTGTGCCAGAGACGCCATTTTGAGCCTCGTGGTCCTGGAACAGGCCGCGGTGGCCATTTTGAGACCACAATTTGCGTTGAAAATTAGGTTTAATAGTTCAGTGAAACACTTTGGTAAAAGGAATTTATCTAAATTGAGCGCTTGCACAGTTTCTTAATAGGCAAACGAGTTTCCCTTTCTGCCAAGGGTGGCAATACTGCGTTGCCATTGTTTTCTGTAGGGAGGTAGGCCGCCATTTTAGTAAGGCCGCCATTTTGTATTCTCCTTTCTGCATAAAGGCATTATCTTTGGGAATTTGGTGTCTCCTGGTTCTCATTTGAATTGATTAATTGGCACAGATTAATTGGCACTGTACTGGGATTCCAGACTCCCCATCAGCGTGTCTGTTCTTATCCACAGTATTTTCAGTACGAATTCCAGGCTCCCCTTATAGAGTGTCTGTCCTTATTCGTACTTAGTTTCTCCCTTGGATTCCAGGTG
>NW_015386493.1:498674-500346 GCF_001527695.2 Protobothrops mucrosquamatus | reverse complement strand
TGTGTTTCAAGGTTATAGGAAAATGGAGGAAACTTCTCTTTCCTCAATGAGTGCCCCGCCTTCCTCATCAGGTACTCCTGGTCCGGAAGGCACTGGTAAAGCGACCCATAAGAGCCGTTCTACCGCCAAAACATCTAAACAGACTGATAAACAAGCTACCAGGAGGCACCAAGCCTTGGAAAAGGAGTTCTCCAAAGCGCAGAAGAGAGCCAGGCTGGAGGTTCAGGGGTCTGCGGGGTTGAACTTAGAATTACCCCTAGGGGTTTCAACTTCTCCCAGGGGTGTCTGGTCGAGTGGGGATTGCTTCCCTTCTCCCGCACAAGGCGGAATGGAACAGAACCCCCCTGATCTACAACCCTCCACGTCCAGGGCAGCGCAGGGGGGTCCTGAGGCCACTTTTACACCTACTGCGGCGGGGCTCCGCCCAGCAGAACCGATTCCCTTCCTTTCAGAAGAGCGCCTGGCGCTATTAATTAAACAAGCAGTCGACCATGCCCTTGACACCAGGGCCAGGGCGGCTAGGCCAATCTCTTCCCTTCCAACCCCTCCTTCCCAACCTGAGGTGGAGGCTCATTACGTTCCAACATCTCCTTCTAGGTCTGTTGTTTCTGAGGACTCCTACCTCAACCAACCTCCCCCTGGTCAGGAAATTCTAATGTCAGAGGAGGAGGACGTTCCTCCAGAGGCTCCTGCATTTACGGGCTTATTTAACCCTGCCTTTTTTGTCACCATCCTGCGTAAGGCCACGTCTATGGCTCATCTAGGACAGGGATCCTCGTCAACGGAGGCTCCCGCTCTTCCAGATCCGGAGGCGGCTCCAGTTTACGTTGAACCGGTCACAACACAACACCGTATTCCCTGTCCTTCCCTGTTTCTGACCGCAATCAAAAAGCAGTGGTCCTCTCCGGCATCACTTCCCTTACCAGGTAACACAGATAAGAAACTGTATAATGTTGCCAAGGAGCTGGAGGAAGCATTAGACATCCCAGAGGTGGACGAACCCTTAGGGCCCCTGGTATCGGCCACGGCCATATCCGGTGAGTTCTCAGAGGCCCTTAAGGCCGAGGACCGCAAGTGCAAGTCCACCTACAAGAGAACGCACCAAGCGGCTGCCTGGGCGATCAGGACCGCGACTTCGGCCTCCTTTTTCACCAGGGCCGCCCTCACCTGGCTTCGGGAGCTCCAAGCCCGAGTTCCTGTGGAGGATGTCCGCACGCACTTGGATCTCAGCAAAATGGTGGCAGCCACGGAATATGCGTCAGACGCATCCTTACAGGCAGCTAGGTTTTCTTCCAGAGCTATGGCGTCCAACATCACTGGAAGACGTATGCTCTGGCTGAAAAATTGGCAAGCAGATGCCACATCCAAGTGGAAATTGGCAGCGGCTCCCTACCAGGGTTCTAAGTTATTTGGGGATTCGCTGAATCCCTATTTAACAGAGAACAAGGACAAACGTAAGGTCCTTAAAGATCTACCCTGAAGAGGCCATATTAGAACCTTACATTGACTTTTTAAAAATGAATAAAATTGTGGAACAAGGAATAAAAGAAGAGAGACTGAGTAACCCTGAACAGGCTTTTATATATCAAGATATACAATTTCAAGAGTCAGAGCAACTTAATTGTGAATTTATACTGGGACTAAATGTGGAAACTATTAGGCAAACTAATTT